>NC_079435.1:41084703-41326383 GCF_903798145.1 Danio aesculapii
TACTTGACATGTCTTGAAAACATCCAAATCAAACTTTAAAATGTATGGTTAAACTTTCTGAGCTAATGAAAAGGTAGTGACAGTCTTGTTAGTTACTGCTTATATGTCATACATATCAATGCTTCTTTTCTTTTGCAGCTTGTTTCCTTATTTAGATGTCTCAAAAACCTGCCATTGTGCATTATTGCATCAGCTATTGTTCAGTTTTTGAGAAATTGCTTTGTTTCTTTTTTGTAAATGAGCAATTTCATATAAATGTCAACCTTCCCATGAAAAAAAACACAAAAAAAACAAAATGGCGAAATCCTTTCTACGTTGTTTGCTTAGGCTTGTATTACAAAGTAGGGCTGCATGATTAATCGATTTTAAACCAAAATCGAGATTTGAAAAAGTGCGATTTTCAAATTGCAAAAGCTGCAATTATCTTGATATGGCTCTTTTTGTGCTCTTCTTGTGGGAACAGAATGACCGATTACAGGTGTTTAAGAACTCACTTGACAACGCTGAATAAGCAAGCGGGATAATTCATTCATTCATTTTCTTTTTGGCTTAGTCGCCACAGTGGAACGAACCGCCAACTTATCCAGCATTTGTTTCCAGTCGCAACCCATCACTGGGAAACACATACACACTTATTCACACACACCTTTACTACAGACAATTTAGCCTACCCAATGTCTTTGGACTGTGGGGGAAACCGGAGCACCCGGAGGAAACCCACACGAACGCAGGGAGAACATGTAAATTCCACACAGAAATGCCAACTGACCCAGCCGAGGCTCGAACCAGCAACCTTCTTGCTGTGAGGCGACAGCACTACCTACTGCGCCACTGCATTGCCCGCAAGCGGGATAATATTTACATTTTATTTATTAAATGTTTTCTTTGAGCAGGTAAAATAAAAGTATAGTTAATATATCTGACTGCTTGTATTAAAGGATAAAATTGTATTACAAATAATTTATAAATATAAATGCATTTAGAAATTATGCATTTAAACAACAATTCCTGCGCTGTGAAGTAAAATCTAAAATTGTGTATGGAAAGTATTGTCAGTGCACCGTGAATGTCATTAAATTAATATGAAAAATGTAACACAATCTAAATGTAGATGTTTCATCTATATTTAAGGTTTTAGATATTCATTCATTCATTTTCTTTTCGGCTTAGTCAAACATAACATATATATATATACATACATACATACATACATACATACATCCATACATATACATACATACATATATATATATATATATATATATATATAAATGTTTACAGATTGATCTTTTTCTGATCTCATAACTCTGTGCTTAGTTGTTTTAGAAAATATAAACAGATGTTTCAATATAAAAATCAACATAATTAATAAAATCAAATAATTTCTATGTGAATTTGATTTAAGTTTTTACTGCAAATACTACATCCATAACGCTAATTGCTCAAATCACTTTGGATATAAATGTAATTTACGTCATACATACACAAATAAAAGGGTAATAATAATAATAATGGTTTTAGTTGTTTTGTTTGAATAATTATTCAATTCAAAATTATTATTCAATTTATGAATTTCAGATTAGATTAGATTAGGTTCAACTTTATTGTCATTACACATGTACAAAGCAACGAAATGCAGTTTAGGTCTTGAGTGCAATAGCAGCAAGTGCAGTTATGCAATTATAGAAAACGATGGTGATATTTACAGATTGACGTACTATGAACATTATATACAGGTTTTATTAGCTATGAACAGACATTTACAATAGATGAATATGTACAGTTGCTATTAATAATCAGAGGCATGCAGATAGATATGAACATAATTACAAATGTATATGTACAGTGGTTATGTACAATTCAAAATGAATTAGTGCAATGAGATCTAGTCAAACAATAAAAAAAAATATCCCAAATTTGATATAAAAAAAAATATAAAATTTGTCTCAGCAATCACCATATTAATTTGCTGCAATCTACAGTGAATCTGTTCTACATAGCTTACAGTCTATCTGGTATCTCGTTTACTGAAACTACTTCAGCTACTAGAGTAGTTAAAAAACAACTGGACAGAGGAAGCTCTGGTTAGTGGTTACCATGGTGAATTCTGGTAAAGTTAACTGCACACAAATGAGCTTCCATTAAACTAAACCACAGAAAACAGAATAAGTTACTAGAACATAAACTCCGAAGCAAATGTGTAACATATATCCTTTTCACAAACTGAATCCCTAACGTTAGTCTATTAAACACAACATATCCTAACGTAAACATCAATAAGACAAAAGAACGACTTGTCTTTGTAAGCTTATTAACACACACTGTACATGCCAACAACAAAAACAAAGTGTGGAAACGAATATAATATAGCAGCTCATAGTTTAAATATGTTATAAATAATAAATTAGGGAAGTAACGCTAGTTATTCTGGAAGGTAAATACTACACTGTTAGCGGCTAGCTCACATCTCACATAGTCCTAAAAGACACTTACTTCTCTATTTCAAGCGTCTTCACAGAATTCGGGGTTTACTCTCCAATACCATCCAGAAATCCGTACAACATCTGCCCATGATAGTTATGAGAGGTATTGGCCTGTGGAGTAGTACAATAGAGACAGTCACGGGAGGCAGTATCAGCTGCCCAGGCTCGTCTCGCTCCCTACCGCAGTCTCTTCTTCTTCCTATTTTTTAATGGCGGTCAACGTACAACGATAAAGTGCATTGCCGCCACCTACTTCCCCGGAGCGTGGGGCTATAAGAACAACATAATTAAAGGAAAGTTTGTAGACACACTTTATGGTGGCTTGAGAAATAAACAGGTTCTTTGATGAACAGCATTTAGCTAGTTGCTCAGAATAACATTTTCCTTCATTGTAAATTAATCATATCTGACACAAACACCTCAAAGGTAGGCTCCATGGGAGCAAATCTATTTTCAGCACAATAAGAAAAGTTCCCTGAACATAAAATCATCAGAATTAGAATTAGAATGATTTATGGAGGGTTGTTTGACACAGATGACTGAAATATAGCTAGCGAAGCATGGCTAATATCCACTTAAAAAAAGTAAACCCAAGTAGCAAAGAATTCTGGCCCAAATTTGGCATAAATCTGGCACAGCAGGCATTCATCCGGCACTGGCATACAACATGTGGGCCAAATATGGCCCTGGTTTGGCAGAGGTGGCACCATCTTTAAGGCGGCACACAATACTTGGGCCAGATGTTAATAATTGATATGTGGGCCATGTAAGTTTGGCCTATCTTGACCCACATTTAAAATACGTTTTCATTATTTTCAAATAAAGAAAAAAAAAGACCAATCAGGTCACTTCAAGAAAAAGCCCGCCCATTGCACACCTAAATCTCAATGATTCATGGGTTTATCAATTTTATTGCAGTCGTGACACACCAACATATCTGGCCTAGTTCAGGCTCAGTTATGGGTTATTAACTTGGCTGAGACATGGTGTATGTTTGGCCCTTGTCTGGAAGCCAGACTTGGTCCAGTCAAGTACCGCAATTCACTGCGGCATGTGGGCCAAGCAAGAGCTGATTGTGTGGGCCAAACCGGGCCAGAGATATTTTGCTATGTGGAAATGGTTAGATTGTCATTTTTATAAAAAATTACCAAAACAAATTAAATATTTTTTTCAGTGCATTGCAAAGATTAATTGTTAACATTAAGACTAACAACGTGCACAAAGTGTTGTAATGTAGTAAATGTTGTGCGCAAATGTTGTAACTTAAAGGTCAAATGCACTCACACAAACATTTCTAAATACTGTAAAAAAATAACTGTACTTCATTTAGCCTCTAAATCAATATGATTATAGTTCAGAGTTCAGCACTTTATTTCCCTCGACTCAAAATCAAATATCAAAATTACTCATAAGATTATATAGTTTAGATTTCGGTTGTTTATTCATATGTAAAATATAAAAATATATGATCTTAACACCGAGAATAAAGACGACATGTAACAAAAAAAGCAGAGTTCCTGGCAATTTGTTTATTCATCACTAGTTTAGATCTTATCAACATCCTATTGTCACAGACAAAATACTCAACCGCATTCAACCTAAAGTGTAAACACCATGCACAGAACAGACCAAAAGAAAACAAAAGATTACATCTGTTAGCCTCAAAAGAGGCTTCTAAAAGTGGCAAAACTTTAATGTTCAAAATTCCAACCTTAACCAAACATTATATGTGTGTATAAAAAAAGAGACACCTTTACATTTATTTTCAGTACAGAAATTCTCTAAGGACGTTCACACCTGTAAAAGACGTTCGTTTTAAACTGAAATGCTCTGACGACATCAGCACGCTGCATTCTTGATGTGTGATACTAACTGATCAAATCCCCTTAACTCACCTAATCAGGTCACTTTCAGATCTCTCACTTGAGGTAGAGTATTCTGTGAAAAATATCAAAAATAATCATCTTTCTCTAGGTTTGTAATGTGGAACAATAAACAAAAACTTGTCACAAACTTGGGGTTCTATTGCTGTGACGTTTGACTTACAATGCCATACACCATTGAAATATTAAGCATTCGCAAGGACAGGCCTTAAAAGTGAGCATGTGCTTTTGTAAGCCTTTAATAAAACAGTAGCACCAGATTAATACTGCAATCCACAATCTGTGGACTGTCCAGTAATCAACAGTAACACAGTTTAATATACCTCTCCTTCAATTATGTAAACATTCTCTCATCTTTCTGAGATTGAAGCACACAATTTCATTCCATACAACACACACACGCACACACACAAATTCAGAAAGAATGCCTAAAAATAATTAAATAATATTTAAATTAGGGATTTAAAAAACACCTTAAGATCACACTGGGCTAGAAACAATGGAAATTGATTGATTCAACCAAATTCCAAAAACTGACATTGTGAAATCTTTCTTTCAGGACCAAATTGATGATTTTCTTAAATAAAACTTCAATAAAGTAGATTAAGATTTCAGAGCTACGCTTGTGCCAGTTGGTCGGATGGAATTTAATTTCTTCCTTTTAATTTCTGTTGGACTATTTCTGTCAAACATTAAAATGATTCATATTCTATCTCATGTTGTCCTAAATCTTTGGGATTATTTTAGATAACAAAACAAAAACAAAAGTTCACTGACATTTACTGTCAAAGTCTTGACTTTAGAAGATCTTGACTTTAAAAATCTCATTCCATGATATCTTAATTTTTTCTTCATCCTTTACAGCAGCACCTATCATCCTTCGTTTTCATTATATAGATAAGAGTGTCCAGGATATCTTTCAAAAAGAGGAAAATCCTGCAGACTTGGTACGACATGAGGGGGAGTGCATTTTTAAAATCAAATTTTGAGTGAATAAATCCTTCTGCACCTCACAAATGCTACAAAATGTGGCTCCTGGTGTAAACATGCTTCTCATGCTCTTCCTAGAACTAAACTATTGTGCATTTGAACAAGATTTAGTTTTCCATCTATAACATCTGCTGACTTCCCTTATAAATAGAACATGAGATCAAATTGAAAAAGGGCATTAACAAATGTCCTAATGTGGTGCAGGATTCAGTCTATAGATTCACACATGAACACACACACAAAACACTGTCAAGCTGGACATACGAGGCATTCTGATTGGTAGATTAAGGCTGGACATGAGCTCTGATTGGTTGTCGAGCACAGTGCATTGTGATTGGTGTGGTCATCTGATAGGGATCAGATCATTGCTGGTCCATACAGAACAGGAACACATTCTGATTGGTCCTTAAAATTAAGTCTTGCTTGGTCCGTTTAAAGAAGGATCTGGGCCACGTAAGGTGAATGTGTGCTGGCCACTGCTGCAAGCAACGGAATGTCACTGGACTCAATCCTGGAAAAACAAACAAACGGAAAAATTTAACAGAAGCAGTTTTATCCTCACACTTTCTGCATTTAGAGTACCATAAATATCATTTTACACATGGCATTAAAGGAATAGTTCATGCAAAAATAAAAAAAAAATGTTCCAAACATTTAGATTTTCTTTGCTGAACACAAAAGAATTTATATATATTTTTTAATAATTATTTTTTAGGGGTTTTCACCTTTATTGACAGCACAGTGGAGATTAACAGACAGGAAAGTATGGGGAACAGAGAAAGAGGAAGGATCGGCAAACGACTTCGAGCCGGGAATCGAACTCTGGTCGCCGCGAGCACCTGGGTCCTATATGTTGACGCATTAACCCAGTGATGGGCAAACTCGATCCTGGAGGGCCAGTGTCCCTGCATAGTTTTGCACCAACCCTAATCAAACACACCTGCTTGTAGCTTTCTAGTGATCTGAAGACACTAATTAGGGTGTTCAGGTGTGTTTGCTTAGTGTTGGAGCAAAACTCTGCAGGGACACCGGCCCTCGAGGATCGAGTTTGCCCATGCCTGCACTAACCACTAGGCTATTGGCACCGACAAAAGATATTTTGAAGAATGTTGGAAACCACTGACATCCAGGGAAAACAAACAGTATGGAAGTACAGCATTCTTCAAACTATCTTCTTTTGTGTTAGACAGAAGAGAGAAATTCAAAAGGGTTTGTGACATGTAAATGAGTGAGTGAACTGTGCCTTTAAGAGTCCATCAATCAAATCAAAAGTGGACAATACTAAATAACAAATGTAAACAGGGTCTGAAACACTTTACTCTTGTCCACATTTGACCACTTTCAAAAGGCAGTTGAAAATGCATTTCATCAAATTGCTGAGATACTTGTCAAACGCATTTAATGGCAACAAAACAAGATATTAATGTTTGCTAGGTTCCCATATAAAATTGATACATGGAAAAATGCAAAATACATACAAGTTCACACATGGATTTCATTTATATAAAACTTGACATACGTGTAACATTTCAATAAAAATATTGCCGTTTACATATTTGTAATTCTAAATTCCAATTCAAAATCCAAAGACAAGTGGTCAGGAAAGAAGCATTTAAAAAAACATGTTTAAAATATGTGAACAAAGTGAAACGGCTAAACAGACTACTTGTAAATGGATCACTGAAAAACCACATTAATACTAAGTAAAAACAGGGCCTTAAAGGGCTTTTATTTTTCAGTTTACACAAAAATAAAAATTCACTTCACTTGTTTAAAACCTACTTGAGTTTCTTTTGTTGAACACAAGATAGACAATATTTTTAAAAATGCTGATAGCTGGCACCCATTAACCTCCATAATATTTGTTTTTCCAATTCTGGAAGTTGATAGGTCCCAGCAGATGGCATTCTTTAAAATATCTTCTTTTGTGTTCAACAGAATAAAGAAACGGTTTAAAAACACTTGAGGAAGAGTAAATGATGAGGTACTTTTAATTTGTTTTTGTATTAACCATCAATTTAAGTGTAGGATCAGAAACAATAAGTGTGTATAGTAATTGTGGTCTTACCCCAGAGCAAGCCCCAGCTCTTTTACATGGACCCTGGTTTGTCCTCTCAGATATTCTGCTAAGGATCGACTCTTAAAGTACACCTCCTGTAGCCGGTCCTCCAGGTGCATCACACACTGAAATGATTTTTGCATACACAGAAAAAGTTCAAATATCAAAATTATTTGAAATCTACTGAGCTCAAACATACTCCAAGTTAAGAAAACACACACACACAAAAAGAGAAACACTAACATACTGAGAAAATGTACATTTTGATAACACACGCTCATGTAAATTCTAACAAAACATGCTAATAAAAAAAATACACTGTTAGTTAAGAAACGCATGCATATAGAAAACCCAACTGCTTTCTGTTTGGAGTCAGCAGCGTTGTTGAACGATCTGAGAGAGGTGATATTTTTGTTTATTTTAATGTCCTGGTCCTATGATTTTTTTTGTTATTTGTATATTTTCGCTGTAATCCGCTTGTTAAGTGTGACACGGGTCCATGCGCCATGACAAACTGTATGGGGAGACTCAACAAATGTTAATATTAAACATTTACAAAGCAATGTAATACTTTCAAAAACCATGATCGCAATATAAACATCCGTGCATAAATATCTAATAGCTAGAAAGTGATAAATTTTTTAAAAATTGTTAAATTATTGGTGTTTGTAATGCAGCAAGTCCAGAGACTGTTGTGTACACCATGAATTTATATAAAGTTCGTCTTAATGTGTGTGTGTAAAAAGTGGTCATAAACAAATATTTTCTCAAATAAAATTTCTGAAATGAGTAGTGGCTTGGACCTGGAAACAGGATTTCATCCGTCACGACTTAACAAGCAGATAAAGTGACTAATTGCACAATTAATGTTAAATTCAATGTTATTTTTAAAGCCATGTTAGGGAGTTACTCTCAGAACAACTGTAAGATGAAGAAGAACAAACTCAAAAAAAAAGTAAATATACCTCTAAAATCTGACAACACAGCTGAATCCAAACAGGAATTAGCCATTTTTGGAGTTCCTCGACATATTTTCATAGTGGTCTGCACAATTAGTTTCTTTACGTTGTTCTATTTGCATGTGCTTTCTTAATATGTAGCACTTTGGAGCTCTCTCGCCCACCATAATTAATGCAAGGAGGGGTGTACAATATTTGTCATCTATATTGAATTGTATTACTGTTGTTTTAACAATGGACTTTGAGCAATCATTATTAAATAAGTCACAAACAAACAAGTTGAAGTCTTTTGATTCATATCATAATATATTTTTATTTAATGCCATGTCAGCAACAATGGCTGTTTTCATGGCACAAACATTTCATTAATAAATATACAATTAAAAACCACAACCAAATGAATCTATAAATTAGATATGATTTTTAACATTTATATATGATATGAACTTATTAGGATGTATGTACTTTCTAAATGTAGTTAGAAATGCATATAATTATATGCTATTATATGCATATAATTATATAATAGGTTATTGACGGAAAAATATGTTTTTATGGGTCAGTTTTTAGAAATATCATGATAAGATAGCTCATTTTATCATTTATTAAAAAAAAAATAAAACAATAAAACAAAAATCATACCGGCCCTCACAGTTTGAACAGCAGACCAAACAAACTTTGACTGAATTGTAAATATGCTTGTGTTAAAAAGACTTACAAAATCAGCAGCGATGTTGAGCGCATACAGCTGCAGAACTGATGTGATGAGTGTGTGTATGAGGTTGGACACCATCACGTCTCTGCCCAACCGTCCGCCTTCACACATTTGCCTCTGACTCGTCACCACCTGAACACTCAGTCGATCTGTATCTGCCACAATACACAGAGCCTCGGCCACCGGTTCATCCAGCGCTGGATGCTGCACAAACACACACGTTTTCATGATGTACTCAATTCAAACAGCCCAAACAAATAAATACTCTGTTACTTGTTTTTATTATGTTTTGTGGAAAAAATCTAATCTGTAAACAAAATAATCCCTTTTTATTATTCATTTTATTATTCATATATCTATCTATCTATCTATCTATCTATCTATATCTATCTATATATATATATATATATATATATATATATATATATATATATATATCTATATATATCTATATATATATATATATATATATATATATATATATATATATATATATATCTATATATATATACATATATATATATCTATATATATATAGATATATATATATATAGATATATATATATATATATATATATATATATATATATATATATATATATATATATATATATATATATAGGTGGTTATGTAATTGTAATTACATTTGGTTTCCAAAGTCATCTTTTTTTTTTCTTTTTTTTTAAATGGATATATTTTTATTATTTTAATAAATCTTTTAATAAATCAATTTAATAATTGTCATGGTTTGAAAGATGAAGACCATAATAATATAATATTGTCTGTAAAAAAAGTGTGTTATATAGTTGAAAATTATAATAATGAAACAATATTTTATTATTATTATTATTATTACTATTCATTCATTCCTTCTCCTTCGGCTTAGCTCCTTTATTCATCAGGGGTCACAGCGGAATGAACCGCCAACTTATCCAGCATATGTTTTACACAGCGGATGCCCTTCCATCTGCAACCCAGTACTGGGAAACAGCCATTCATACTCATTCACACACAAACTACAGCCAATTTAGTTTATTCAATTCACCTATGCCGCATGGCTTTGGACTGTGGGGGAAACCAGAGCACACAGAGAAGTTCGCACTTTACCCGCGCGAACACGAGGAGAACATGCAAACTACACACAGAAATGCCAACTGACCCAGTCGGGACTCGAACCAGTGACCTTCGTGCAGCGAGGCGACAGTGCTAACCACTGAGCCACTGTGTTGGCCACATTTTTATATTATAATATTATTAATAATAGTCTATTTTTCCAGCTTGCATCACTTTACTTTTGGCAATATTTCTTTTACTTCATCTACAAAAGCACTGGAGAGTCATTTTCCTAATTTAATAACAATTGTTTACACTAAAAATAATTTATTAAAATGTCAAAATAAATGTACTACTACTAAGGTACGATAACAAAGATGGCTGTAACTGCAACAGTGTTGATAAACAATGCTATATATAAATGTGAAAAAAGAAGCAACTTTGAAAAGCATTATTAGATTTTTGTAGATTTTTTTCTCATTATATTGATTTTGTCACTCAAAACTGATGAATCATTTACTATATTCTGCAATAAATAAATGTGACTGCACTTACAAGAACAGTGTGTTCCAGGTCAGCCATGAGGCACTGTTTTAGCCTGAGATCTGAGCTGATGCCATGCAGAGCAAAGTCGGGCATGTACTGAGGACAGTAGCCGCCCAGCAGAGAACGGCCAAAATGATTGACACTGGCTCGACTCTCCACCTGAGAACTACATAAATAAAGATGGTTACTGCGACCTTCACTAAAGATAAGGTGTACAGACTTGTTACTACCAAGATACAAAAACTAAACCTTGTTGAGTGCTGCAAGATTAAAGTAAAATCATAATTCATTCCGTATAATATAATGTTATTATACGTCTTCTGAATGTTCCACACTTTTACCCCTCCTGCCACCAGAGCTCTCTCATCTATACTGCCATGACAAGTCGTGTGCGTGGATTTGTGGCAATTAAAATTCAGCATGAGTGAAGATGACAGAAAGAGTTCAGCCACAAAAGTCTTTGGTCAGTAAAAGCTGTAGAGGGAATTTCATTGATTGGGAACAGTTTGGATTTGGAAAAAGTAGACATGAATCAAAAACATTATATGCAAGATTTACTATGTCTCCACTCCACTTGTCTCCTTTACTATGTCTCCACTTTTCCTCCTAATCTGCAATTGCCTCTCTGGCTATACCACTAACTGAGCCCTCTTTCTCTCTCTCTCTCTATTAAAAAAAAAAAAAAAAAAAAAAAAAAAATTCTACTAATGTTTTTGCTTCTTAGACTTTTACACGCCTGAAACTTGTCTATAGCGCTTGTTCACTGCTGCTCTTATAGTTGTGTAAATTGCTTCCTTGTCCTCATTTGTAAGTCGCTTTGGATAAAAGCGTCTGCTAAATGACTAAATCTAAATCTAAATCTAAATCTACTATGTGATGGTGTTATATGCTATATGCTAAAACTGTGCAATATGCTAATCGGTTTCACAATATTTTCTGGTATTTACTGCAATATTTGATATCTATGACAATAACTGGTATACATCCAATAAGAGAAAAGTCCCGTCTCTTTACAGAAAGTTATTCTGTGACTTTTTTTATACTGTATGAGCACACACGTAATGTAATATCTGTCATTCAATCTGGTGGACACTAGAGGGCAACCTTGCAAATAAACTCCACATTTGCATTATAGAAAACATCAACTATCCCTGTAGCTAAAGAAAAAGATCATCAACAGAGTATAGACTTTCATTACTATAGAATACTATAAAATAGATTATATCCTCATTATTCTGGAATATGAAATCACGTTTGGTAACAAAAAAAAAAAAAAAGATTTCAAACCCTCTACCAATGTTACAAAGTGCATTAGCCAGTAAATATGTCAGTAAATCTATTTGTAAACACACTGTGGTTCATTTATTCGTTGCAGACTGACCATGGGTTTTATTGTTAAATAACAAAAAAAAAAAAAAAAACCCGTCTGACACTTAAATTAAATATCATTTAGCAATTTTCCAATTATCATCAATGTTTTTATAAATGCAAAAGGCACTGCGTTTTTTTTAATTGTTGATTTATGTGACGTGTTTATTAAAAACAAGTTTTGCTACAACCAATTCTTTCAAACTTTTGCCATTAATGAAAATTGAGATTTGAAGCTTTGGCATTGAGAACCCTTTGAGATGTATATACAGTTGAAATCAGAATTATTAGCCCCCCTGTTCATTTTTTTCCCCGTTTTCTCTTTAACAGAGAGGCGATTTTTTTTCAACTAATTTCTAGACATAATAGTTTTAATAACTCATTTTTAATAACTATTTTATTTTATCTTTGCCATGATGACAGTAAATAATATTTGACTAGATATTTTTCAAGACACTTCTCTACAGCTTAAAGTGACATTTAAAGGCTTAATTAGGTTAACTAGGCAGGTTAGGGTAATTAGGTAAGTTATTGTATAACGATGGTTTGTTCTGTAGACTATCGAAAAAAATATTAGCCTAAAGGGGCTATTAATTTTGTCCTTAAAACAGTGTTTAAAAAATTAAAAACTGCTTTTATTCTAGCAGAAATAAAACAAATAAGACTTTCTCCAGAAGAAAAAATATTATCAGACATGTTGTGAAAATTTCTTTGCTCTGTTAAACATAATTTGGGAAATATTTTAAAAAGAGAAAAAAAAATTCAAAGGGGGCTAATAATTCAGGTTTTAATAAAAGTTTTATCCCATTTCCTGACCATACCTAGGTTTTTGAACACACAACAGGCAGCCCTGAGCTGTAGAGTCATGTTTAAAACGCATTTGTTTGTTTGACAGCAGATATTTATGGAAACAATTTTTCCAGCTTAATGCTCTTTTTGGAGACGGCAAAAACATCTTTATATTAAGAGAGTGTTCATAATAAAATGAGTTGCACTTACCTTGGTAGTGGCAACTCGTACTCCGTTTGCTCAGCAGCCATGTACATTTCTCTCGATGAGGTTTCCTCATCATCACTGTCACCTAGAGCACTATCCGAACTCTCATTCCTCCGTATGTCCGTCAAAAGCCTTTGATGCAACTTCCTGTCCAACCCTCGCCCCCCACACCCCATCCCAGTCAGACCCCCAGCCTGTCCCACATTCTCCACCTCTCTGGGGCTGCCAATGTGAAACTGCACCCTTTGCAGAAGAGGACTCTGATTGGCCAAAATATGCTCTAATCCACCTCCAACAGAGTCGACGTGTTCTCCAAAACATTCCGGTCCCATTTCAGTACATTCAGGCCTGAACGTGTTCGCTTCCAGACCGGTGGGTGTATTGGTTGAGTTTGTATCTGTCGAAAGTGTCTCGTCATTTTGCTCCATAAAGGTGCCTGGAATGGGCTTTATTGGGTCTGGTGGAGGGGGAAATGTTTTTTCGCCGATCCTCTCATTGGCAGGGTTGGGGTCAGTGGTTGGAGAGGTGCAGGGATTGGCTGGATTGTCCTTCTGTCCTTGTGGTTGCACATGTTCCTGCAGGTCCGAGCAGCGAATGAAGTAGGAGAGAATATACAAGACCCTCTGTACCAGCTCTCTTCTGCGGCCCACGACCACCGTTCGACACACTCTCACCGGAGAGCCCAAAGCACCATACAGGTCACCTAAACAAGACAACAAACAACAGCATGCAAAACTGAGACTGGTTAACACAAACTGGTTAACTCCCTGAATTTCTTTTTTTATTTGAACTGTATTGTATTTTTTTTTAAAGGGGACCTATTATGCCATTTTTTTACAAGACGTAAAAGAAGTCTCTGGTGTCCCTATAGTGTGTATGTGAAGTGTCAGCTCAAAATACCCCACAAATAATGTTTTAGAACTCTTTAGAACTGCCCCTTTTAGGCTTTGATCCTAATTGTGCCATTTTGGTTACTGTCGCTTTAAATTCAAATAAGATTGTGCGCTCTTTTCAAAAGCTACAAATGCCTATGCATCAGCATAATGGCAGATTCAAAAACAAGACTAAGATCCTATGCTAATGAGGGACAGATCGTCACTAGTGGGTGGGGCTTTCCCCCATGATGACATGCACAAAGGGAGAATGTCAATCAAAGTGTTTCTGCAGTTTTTATAATGTGTGATCATAAAAAAGATGTATATATTTTTTCCATTATAAGCTGGTTCTATTCACAGACTGTTGCCACACACGTGTTTAAACCACGTATAAAAGTGATTTTTGCATAGTAGCTTTCCTTTAATGAGAAAATTTAATCAAATGAAAATTATACCTAGAAAAAATATTAAATTTTTTTTTAAAGAGGATCTGGTTACACTTGCTTAATATAAACATTTTTTGAGAATTTATTTTTTATATACCTTAAACAAATATATAATGTGTGTCAAAATGAATTGTTTCTTGGATGCACCTCGATGCAGACGCAAAAAATTTGGTATGGGTTTAGTAACAATCATAAGCGGTTATTATTGACTTCATTTATGCGTTATATGGCGGTAGCTTACTATGGCGAGGGAGGAGACGCAGAGTAATTAAAACGCTCCAACTACTTAAAAAGCAGATAACTGTGCACAATCCACTGCTTGTGAGTTTGCGGGACAGTCTTTCACTGACAGGGAAGTACATCAGAATCTAGTTACGAAAAAATTAAAGCTGTAATCTCTCTCACTCTCTGTGGCACCTTTGACATGCTGGCGTGTTCCTGAGGTAATGTTTTATATCCTCTCATGACTGTTACAACAATAACGTTACTTGTGAACCCAGACAAGAGCATGTCTGCAGAGCAAGTTTTCTCCACCGTGTCACCGTCTATATTAGATCAGCTGATCGCCGCGGCTGTTTAACATCAGTGTCCGTGTCACAGAGCCGCGCTGACTGTTAGAGCTAATTGCAGCCTTTTCTGTTGAGCGCGTGACAGCAAAAGTTAAAGCTAAAGTTTCATTGTTTCTTCCATTTTAATGCATAAAATCTCCCACATTTTATAATTAAATAAAACTGAAAAATATAAAATGGCCTGTAATTGCAGTAAGATACAGTTATCTTACCCCGCCACCCCCCCCCCCCCCCCCCCCCCTGTTTATTTTTCCCCCAATTTCTGTTTGACGGAGAGAATATTTTTTTCCCAACACATTTCTAAAAATAATACTTTTAATAACTCATTTCTAATAACGGATTTATTTTAGCTTTGCCATTATGAGATTAAATAATATTTAACTAGATACTTTTCAAGACACTTCTATACAGCTTAAAGTGACATTTAAAGGCTTAACTAGGTTTATTAGGTTAACTAGGCAGGTTAGGGTAATTAGGCAAGTTATTGTATAACGATGGTTTGTTCTGTAGACAGTCGAAAAAAAATTGCTTAAAGGGCTATTAATTTTGTCCTTAAAATGGTTAATAAAAAATTAAAAACTGCTTTTATTCTAGCCGAAATAAAACAAATAAGACTTTCACCAGAAGAAAAAATATTATCAGACATACTGTGAAAATTTCTTTGCTCTGTTAAACATCATTTGGGAAATATTTGAAAAAGAAAAAAAAATTTCAAAGGGGGGCTGATAATTCTGACTTCAACTGTGTGTTATAATATATATTTGAAAAGCCTATAATTAGCAAAATATAATTTGCACAATTTAGGTCTTGTCTTTTTAGACTTGATGTAGTTAAGAATCATTAAGAATGTATATATTGTTTACGTGGAATTATACAGAAAACATTTAAAACAACAGACTTGCTTTATTAAATGTGTTTTAAATTATTTTACTGAATATTTTCAACTCATGCGCTGAATAATACAAACACAATTTTTCCACCACTGCCAAAACAATCAAAATATTGACTTTGATTACAAAAGAATTTAAAGAAACTTATTTATTTCATATAAAAGAATTGCCTGAAATAACATTTTTTTGATTCAGTTGAACTTATCTTTATTACTATAGTTTTTTTTTTACAATGTAAATTGTGTCAAAGCACCTTAACATAGATGAAGTACTAGTAAATTTGATAAAAAGTACAGCAAAAACTGTAACGTTTGTGACAAATTTTTTCACAATTCTTTAAGGATTGCTTGAAAAATAGAAAGCAAAAAAACAGCATTTCTCTGAAATAAAATTAAATTATAATATTATTAATGCTTATAAAGGTTTTATAACATTATAAATGCATTTATAGTCATTTTTGACTATTAATTGCATGCATATTTAGTGAACAAAGTATTTTTTTTAAACTGTCTCCCTGTCTTTTACACTGTTTATGGGCAACTTTATATCTGCTCCAATTTGCACAACATCTGTACTGTACTGATGTACTGCTCTGCATTACTGTTTCCTGTTCTGTCTTGTCTGTCCTGTCTTATATGCACTAAATGTTGCACAAACTGCACTTTGCGCTCTTATTCATAGTCTTATTCATATTTTTATTTTATTTATTTTTTAATTTTAATTTATCTTATTTCATTTATTTCATTAGTAGTGCACAGCAGTGGTGTAGTCCTAAAAAAAAGGTGGTGTACTATTACCCACCCAACCCGCCCATGTTGTATTATAATTTTATCTAAACGTTTCAGCGAGACATCATTCAGCTGACTTCGAAAAACAAATTAAGATGGGAGTTAAAAAAACATTTGGTATACAGTTAAAGGGGATGCGAATACACGTAAATTAGGGAAGTCTAATCAGCAAAACAAGTGAGTATACCAAGGGTATACGCAATTATTGATCCTCAGAAGTCGTAATACCCAAACAGCTAGTGGAAAAAAGTAGGCATACTGAGTATACGTGCTTATAGCCCCGACTACACTACTGGTGCACAGTCCCGTGTCATGTTGTCAATTTATATTGTTTGATGTAGCACCTTGGTCTTGGAGGAACAATGTTTCGTTTCACTGTATACTGCACTGTATATTGTTAAAATGACAATAAAGCCAACTTGACTCGACTTGAACTTTATACCACTCCTGATGCACAAAACTTCATTAAGTAACATTTGTCTGCTCCTTGACTAATATAATATGAGTATATTTGTTAAAGTAAATATTAAATTCGTATGTGTATTCTTACCTAACTGAGCCCACAGCGGGTTGTACGGGTGAGATTTAGCCAGCAGATCCACCGTTTGGGAAGTGGGTTTCTGGCAGGCAGGTTTGATTGGCGGCAGGTTGCTGGGCATGACGGTTGGCACCCAGGCTAAATGATGTGTAAGAACAGCAGTAAGGAGAGCTGACAGAAACCTAGACCAGATTATAAAAAAAAAAAAAGAAAAAGTTCACAATCGTCCAACCAGAACTCAAGAAAATAAGGCAATCAAGAGGAAGTTACTCATGACTGACTGCCACACAGACACACCTGGACAACTGTGTTTGTTGACACGCTTAGGATCAGTGATGGTGATGGAAACAAATAACTCAATTTCCCTTTGATTACACAGTACTAATAGAAGAACAGGGTTAAAGATTTCAGGTAATATGTTTAGTTGAAAAGGTTAAAGACCACTGACTGGCTCTTGACTCCGTGCTCCATCAGCAAACTCATCTCCTTCAGGAAGCGCTGGCACAGTAGGTTTCGCTCGGCACTCTGGGAGATCATGGACAGCCAGACTGGTTCGCTGATGCGGGGAGCCATGTACAGGTTCCACACCGTCATCCTGAAGACCCACACAAAGCCAGATGAGTATCGAATGTAAACCAGTGCTTCAATTACGATGTCTTTACTATTTTTTGTTTCATTTAGGATTTACACTATTTCCAAAGTCAGATTTAAGGACTTTTAATAACACAAGTTAAATGCAATTCATGAGGGGTTAGCTTTACTTGAGGTAAAAGCTGATTGGTTGCTCCCATGTGTGGACTTCTCAATAGCATTATTTACCTGAATTTATTTCTAACTGGAGAAAAGCATGTGGCAAAAAGAAAATAAAAGCAAGTGGCAAATAGACAGAGAAAAGCATTTGCCATATGCCTTTTTAAAAAGCTATTTAAATTGTGCATTTAAATGCATTTTAAATGATTTATTAATACACTTTTTTATTGTTCGATTAATCTGCGTTTTTAAACATGAATTAGATCAACATTTATAAAATTGTTTATTTATACATTTAAAAGTAAATTTTTAATACATTGTTTTATTGCTTTATTAAATGACATTTAAAAACACCACACAAATAAACACATTTAAATATCTCTATTTGTTTGTACATTTATATTGTGATTTATTTATATACATTTAAAATGCTGCAACCATTAAATTGATCATTTAATTCTTCGTTTTATTTCCAACCGGCACTCCTGGTCCTCCATACACAAAAGGGTGCACATCGATACATTAGTCAAAATCAGAAAAGTTAAGGAGTTGCGTAAAGGGTTGGCAATGTATAAATGTTGTTAACTTGCAGTTATACAATATAGTGTCTTACAAAAAGCAATAATATTTACATGTAATAATAATACATGTACAATTAAGTGTATTAAGTAGTGTTTGGGTGGCAAATTAAATATATTTTCTTCATCACATTAAAGTCGAAGTCAGAATTATTACCGTCCCCTGAATTATTATCCCCCTGTTTATTTTTTTTCCCCAATTTCTATTTACGTAGAGAAGATTTTCTCAACACATTTCTAAACATAATAGTTTTAATGACTCTTTTCTAATAACCGATTTATTTTCTCTTTGCCATGATGACAGTAAATAATATTTTACTAGACATTTTTCAAGACACTTCTATACAGCTTAAAGTGACATTTAAAGTTACATGAGGCAAGTTATTGTATAATGATGGTTTGTTCTGTAGATTCTCGAAAAAAATGTATAGCTTAAAGGGGCCAATAATTTTGACCTTAAAATGGTTTTTTTTTTTAAATGTCAAATTCTAGCTGAATTTTCTTCTCCAGAAGAGAATAATTCTAACTTCAACTGTATATCAGATGCTATTTGTTATAGTATTCTATAGTATAGTATTCTAATGAAAATTGGAAAGGCATGCTTGTCCCAAGCCAACACTGGATTACTGTCATTTACTCTCTTAAATGTCATCTAATCAAATATTAAATGTTTCATCTTTCTTCTTAAATGTTAAGTTATATAATTATGTAATGTTCACTTATGAAGTGGTAATCTCCATGCATATTATGTAAAAGCAAAAACTATACATTTTAATAAAATAGTTAGGTGTTTTTAACTATTTAATAAAGGTCAATCATTATGAAAGCAACACAATTACATTTTAAAGCAGTTTCAAAAATGTTTTCTGATATGTGAGCACTTCTCAAACCTTGAAAACACCAGATTAAAACTCAAACATTTTCAAGGATTTTTAGCACTCGTATGAACACTGTTTATTCAGGTTTATCGAATGGTACTATACAGAAAGTGCAACAGTAGAAATAAAAACCTGTGAAGAGATGATGCCAACCATCACTTAAAAAAATATTGTTTGCTCATTATTGAAACCATTTATTTAAAATGAGCTAAAATAACAGAATTCTTGAGGTTTTTTGGGGGACAACTTAACTATTTTTACAAATTTAAGTGGATTGAACATAAAACAATTAAGTTAACTTAATTTGTGTTGGGACAACATGAATGAGTGATCGAAGACTTCAAGGACAACACATACACCTAATACATATATACACTTACAATTACACAGGCATCACCTATATACTATATAACTGCAGGTTAACTATGTTTATAAATAATAACTTTAACTTTAAAAGCTATTAGATACTAGTTAAAGTAGTTAAATTAGCAACTAATAAAGTTATGGTAACTAATAACCTACACTTTTCTGAAGTTGATTTTAATGCAATAATGTGGTATTGTAAAGCTGCTTTCAAACAATAGTCATTGTAAAAATCACTATACAAATAAACTTGAATTGAACTGAACATGAGGAATTCAAAACAAATCTATATGAAGTGTGATGATATCTTTTACCTGAATTCTCCAAGAGCTTCCATCACTCTGCATAGATAGACCTGCACTCGCTGACTGGACTCTGCTATCCTTCTGCACACAATCATTGCCTGAAAAAAAATTCGCACAAGGTTTAAACTTTCAGGAATACGTGTGCAATTTAAATTTCATTTCATTTCATATTTAATAAGGAGAACATTTAACACATTTTTAAACATAAGTTTTAATATCTAATTCCTTTTGTCCATGATGGCAGTACATAATATGCTACTAGTTATTATGCAATATACTATTCAGCTTGAAGTGCAATTTAAGTGCTTAAAGGGGTGGTCCAGAGAATATTTTTAAGGCTTGGTTGTGTTTATGGGGTGCAAAGCAATGTGTGCTCATGGTTCATTTGTAAAAAATCACGTTATTTTTTCATATATATTATTTTGATTATATACAGCTACTCAGCTAACATGAAAATGACTGTCATATTTTCTAGTTCCTCTGAAGACCTACCCTCAAGAGGCTCTGATTGGTCAGCTAACATGATGTGCTGTGATTTGCAGATCAGCTCCACATCACCAGGAATGTCTCTGCTATAACATTACAGCACCTCTGGCCACTCCCCTTCACTGTGCTAATAATATTTACCTTACAAAATTTATAAATAATTGTAAAAACTGCTTTCATTACAGCAAAACTTACTGTTTCATTTAAAAAATAAATATATCATAGGAAATACCGTGACAAATTTGTTGGTTCTACTAAACACCCCTTAGGAAAATAATTTCAATTTCACAGAAGAATAAATCATAATCGTAGTAAGTAAATATATAAAGAATAATAAGCTTCATGCCAAGGTCTGTGTGAAACCTAGTGGTTTGAAGGTGTGATATATAAGAAAGTAATATTAATCAATAATATATAATTAATTAGTCTTTTGAGGCTATACAGTAATTCTTAAATAGAGTATTTTAATAAAATGTCAATTGTTTCTTCTTGTAATTATACCTGACAAGATTTATTTGGTTCTTCTTAATCTATTGTTATTGTTAAACAATGCTGCATTGCTGGCAAATTCAGTAATTCTTAAAGTCATTCTAAAAATAGTTTCCCTGTCTAATATCAGCCTAATTGCTTGTTTTTTTCAGCCTGTTAAATAAGACACTTTTTCTGTCATGTTTTGGCCTAAACACTTAAAAATAACTTAATTAATAAATGCATTTTAAATTCCAGGCCCATAGCTGGGGGAGGAGGGGGTGCGGGTGGTTCAAAAAACCCACCCCTCACTAATAAAGGTCTGGAATTTGTCCCATACATGAGCTCATTTGTCCTATTTTGACCGCTGTGCCATACTAAATTGTTAAAAAAAACAATCAAAGAAGGCTTTAAGACCAAGCGGAATCCTCTGTTGGCTGTTTCTTCCATGTGACATAGGAAAGTTGAATGTGGGGGCCAGTTTGTGTTTGCCTATTATATGACAATAGGCTATTTCTTCATTTAAAACTTGAACAGCATGCTTTTTTCTAATGATTTATGATGTAATAAATTTGTATTTGAAAAGTAAGTATTAATAAAAAGAAATTCTTCTAAATCTTTAGAAAATGTTTTGGTAGCCTACATCAAAAAAATTTGGTTGATGACCATCTGACAAGCTATTCCAACAAAAAAATAGTGCTTAAAAAGTATTTAAACCTCATAATTAAATAAAAAATTAGACTAATAACTGCAAAAAGGTCCATATTTTAAGAAAAAAGAACCACTCCTTTCACCAGGCTGGCTACAGGTCTGAATTCTGATTATGAATTCTGATGAAACCCTACAGCACCTAGTCCTACAAAGGTTGCTATAATAAATCATTGTCCTGTGCTTCCACACTCACCCTCTCGATGGCAGTCTTGAGTTTGTTCATATGAGACTCAAAAAGAGGAAAGTGGGAGAAGAAAAACTCCTGAAAGTTGTGGTTTTCCTCTTCTCTCTCTGGCAGGCTGATGATGATGCTTATGGCAATCTTCTTCCTTCGGATCATGGCAGGGTTGGAGCTGCAGCTCTCATCAGACAGGTTGAACATTTCCTCTGCGTTCCTGATGAAAGAACATACACAACTACATCTAATCTGGCTTCTTCATTTCTTACTGGTTTCTTGTGTAACACTGAACTCACCAGCGGGGCATGGGGCCGTGCTGTAGACTGGTGGCCTGGCTGCGAAGCCACCGGCGCTGGTAGCTGCTGGCACAGCCACTGCTGAAGGAAGAGCCAGGTGAAGGCTGCGGGGTGGCCAGCAAACTGCTCAGAGATGCTACACAATGGAGAAGTGGAATTTGATCAACAATATTTACATTATATATCTCTCTCTTTTTTTCTTTTTTAAATAGCTGTAATATACAGTTTAGGCTAGTGATACAATGAATAATAATAGCAGTGAAGACCATGGCTACAGATGAGACACCAAAATCAAATACTCTATCAAAACTGGTGTCTAAAATGGATAGTTCATTCAAAAATGAATGTTTACTCACCCACAAATAGTTACCAATACTTTTGAGTTTCTTTCTTTTGTTGAACACAAAATAAGATATTTTGAAGAAAGCTGAAAACCTGTAGCCATTGACTTGCATAGTAGGAAGAGGTAATGGTTACAGATTTCCTGCTTTCTTCAAACTATTTTCTTTTGTGTTGAACAGAAAAGAAGAAACTAAAAGGTTTGAAACAAGGATAACAGAATTTACATTTTTAAGTGAGCTATCCTTTTACGGTAAAATCAAATAAAACATACATAGACTTACTTGCATTGTTGCCAGATTGGGCGGTTTTGAATTTGGTTCAAATTGGTTCAAAATTGGTGCGGGTAAAAAAATGGCGTTTATGCCAAAAATGGCAATGGTGCAAACTGCATCATGCAGCGCCTGCAGTTAAACTCATTGCGGTTTATCGTGACACTTTTATCGATGGTTTTTTTCTGCGACTGGCAGAAACAACAAACATAGAAGCTTTGTCTGATTGACAAACAGCACCTAATTATTCTCAAAAGAACTTAAAACACCAAATGGGACGACCTTATACCCCATTTCCAAAGTCAAACATACTAATAGGTAGTGTAATCTACACAACATTAAGTGCAGTGTGTGGGTGAGAGGTGGCAGTGTTTTGATGTGATCCGCTTACGTTTTGGTTCTGCTGGGGTTGGTTGCTGTATGGTTAAAAATGATGACCGTAAATTAACTAGGTTAATTTTGATTTAAATAAAATAATAATCTAATATTTTGGCGTTTTTTTTGTGCATTTGGGCGGGTTATGGACAGCTTTTGAGCTGTAAAACACAAGCTATATCTGGCAACACTGCTTACTTTTATTTACATACAAAAACATTTTAGTGAAAAGTTCAACTAAATAAGCCAAAACAATTCCTGGTATTGAAGATAACTGATATATAGTAGAATGAAAATTGTTTTTTTATACAAAAGTTGATCAAATATGGTGTATTAAACAAAGCAGAGAACATTAGCATGCACAATTAAATATCTGCTATCGACCAGAATCAAATTAAACAATATTTATTGATAAAAAATAGCTAACATAATCAATTTACTGTCCAGAGATACTGCCCTGCTGTATAGCTAACTGTCTGAATAATAAGTGATATGTTTAAGCTGCATGATTTCATTAACACCAAGTTAAAACAGGAGGATCAATTATTTAAAAATATTTATTTACTGTCAATTTTCATCTTGTAATCTTTGTTGTTGTAATTTCTATTAAAAAAAACATTAGACATCAAACTCAAATAGTAATGTTTGTTCAGTGGGAGAATTTATTTACATTTTAAAAATCTATATTAAAGGGACATTTCACGCAAAAATTCTGTCTTCTGACTTTGCCCTTTATTAAAGTGTTTATACCTGAGCGAGCGATGCCACTGTCTCCGTCCTCACTGTGTCCTCTGCTCGGCATGTCCACTGGATTGCTGTGGGCTGGAAAAAGAGAGTCATTAAACCATAACATTCAGCAGGAATTGAAGAAATGGCATATGTACTGCTACACAAGGTGCCCGATTTGCTGGAGGTGTGGGGTTCCTGAGCCCGTTTTAAAAAAAAAAGATCATGCAGGTTAGAATCACACACACGCACACAACAAACACTGCAAAAAGTGTGAAAGCATCTGAAAGCGTGTAGTTAACCAGCGAAACCTAAAAATACTGCCGTTTCATCCACAGCAATGCTGCCGTCCCAAAATGACCCTGTTTACTCTTGGAATTAACATCAATTACAGACAACTGAAAAAGGGATAGTTCACCCCAAAATTATAATTTACTCACCCTCAAGTGTTTTGTGGAACACAAAAGAAGATATTTTGAAGTATGTTAGAAACCATTGATTCCATAGTAGAAAAAACAAATACTATAAAAGTCACTGGTGTCTGGTTTCCAGCATTTTTCAAAATATCTATATTCTATTCTTTTGTGTTCAACAAAAAAAGTAGCTCACAAGTTTGTGAGAAGTTAACGGTGAGTAAATGACAGTTTTCAGTTCTGAGTGAACCATCCCTTTATTTAGATGTAAATGACCTACAATTCAATTTGCGATCCTATCTCTCAAACTCCACGTTGCATTCTATCATCAGGTGTAAATTGCATTCTGCCCTGACTGTTGTGATAGCATCACCCAAGAACGTTAACACCAGTAGTGAAACAGGGTCAGAGATAGAGGAAGTGTATTAGGTCAGAGGACTGAAATCAAATCAAGGGCTAATCAGCCAGAGAGAGCGCACACAGTAGAAAATGAAACATAGCTAAAGGATGAGTGCATGTGAGATGAACACATGCTCACGCTGCTTCAGCATTCCACACAAACCTGCAAAGAAAGATGCACTCCGAGCCAGGAAGAGCAAAGGAGCGCTAGGTACATGGCGTACTCCTGGAAAGAGGAGCAGTTCATGGCCATGTTAAGGAGGAGGACACTTGGATGAAATACAGAGAAAGATTTAGGAGTCCTAGTGAGCTGCCATTCCACTGAAATGTGCGCATCCACTTTTTCAGGTTGTTGTATTTGCTTTTGTTGGACCCATCTGTTCACATTAATTCAACTTACAATCATGTTTAGCAGTGAATTGTGTAGAAAAACTACATTACCCATGATGCCGTCTAGAAATCCTAACAATCAGAAAACTGCGGTAAGCAAAGCCCTTAACAGCTTTAGCTCTCCCCACTGTAGGATACCCATATTTTAGAGTTTGATGTTAGCATGATGTTAAGCTAAATCCTCTATTACCCTGTGGAGAAAACCATGATATTTTCCTCCTCCCACAAATAGTTTGATGTTAGCATGTTGTTAAGCTAAATACTCAATTCCCCTGTGGAGAAAACCATGATATTTTCCTCCTTCCACATATAGTTTGATGTTAGCATGTTGTTAAGCTAAATACTCAATTCCCATGTGGAGAAAACCATGATATTTTCCTCCTTCCACATATAGTTTGATGTTAGCATGTTGTTAAGCTAAATACTCAATTCCCATGTGGAGAAAACCATGATATTTTCCTCCTTCCACATATAGTTTGATGTTAGCATGTTGTTTAGCTAAATACTCAATTCCCGTGTGGATAAAACCATGATATTTTACTCCTTTTACATATAGTTTGATGTTAGTGTGTAGTTAGGCTAAATATTCAGATATTTTACTCCTTCCAAATAGAGTTTGATATTAGCATGTTGTTAAGCTAAATACTCAATTCCCCTGTGGAGAAAACCATGATATTTTACTCCTTCCGAGTTTGATTTTAGCATGTTAGTAAGCTAACTGCTTAATTCCTATGTGGAGAAAACTAGCCCCTTTTACTAGCCCTACACAGTTTGATGTTAGAAAATTGCTAAGCTAACTTCTTAATGCTCATAAAATACACATCACAACCAAACACTGAGTAAAATTGTCGTTCTTAATTTAAACTATTTTCTATCAATGGATTTCAGAATTGAATGAAACCAGAAACGTACATTATCTGTTCCTGAAATAAAACAAATACAGTGAATAAAAGTATTTCATCCCAAAAATGTCTATAATGGCCTGATTTTAGGTTAATTTCCCAGTTGTTCTGTAAAGGAACATGTCGTTCATTTGGTTCTCAGACTTTTGTTCTTTATTAAAAACACTATACTAATCTACAAACCCTGTCATTGTCCTTGTCCTCAGCCCAATTGAACCTACAGCTTTAATAGTTTTGTTTTGCTAAAAACTGTTATTTAGAAAAAACACTTCATAAATAGCAAGTTAAAGTTGTTATCATTCACATCAATTGATGAAAAACTTGAAATTATATATACATTTTACAAATAAATACTACAAATAAATTTACAATCGTCCCCATGTTTCTGTCAGTCCTGTCACATTTACATAAAATTTACCATAAAATGCGTGCAATACACATTTAAGGCTATGACTTAAAGGAAGTGAAATCCTTTGATGGAGGAGAAGCTGACAGTGATCAAGGATGCATCCTATCATTAAATTGTATGATTTTATGCTTGTTTTTGTAAGATTTTTTGAGGACGACAAGCTTAAAGGTCAGGCCCTGTCATGTTTTTAATAAGTAAAAATGTCTGTTTCTGGTAGAATGTCCCCAACATTTCCTCTCATCGGCCATCTTGGATTATTTAATTGAGCTTTGGTCAGTGTATACTTGGTGATGTGTGAACCTTAAAAATAAATAATTAAGACCCCTATCATTTTGTCTTTGTGATAAGTGTGAACAATCTATTATGTGTTAGACTGCTGTGCACGTTGGCACTCGGTAGCTCACTAGATTTTGGAAAAAAGTGTAAATAAATTGACTAAGAAGAACGAAGAGTTTGTAAATATCTTACCTATGCTGCTGCTGGTGTGACTAGGAAAAGTTTGGCTCATCGACTCAAAACTGTCTTGAAGCCTTTAAGTAATAAAAATAAGGAAAAGAATGAGTGATAGCAACAATAGAGCCAGATCAAAATAAGATAAATTGTAAGAGGAAATAAGAGACATACGTGTTTGTACTTCCAGAGGTGCTGCTGCTTCCAAACCGGGTGGAAAAAACCTTACTGACCATCAGTTGCGGTGGAGACCTGTCAGACAACACAGTGTTTCACATACAGATTCCGGAAGTCCTAATTCCTGGATAATATATAGTGTTTATTGTAAATGCTCACCGAATGTGGTGAATTTTAAGAGTTGAACCTTTGTAGCTCATGGAAACCGAGCCAAACATCATCTCTCCAAGCATGTTCACGTCTGAAGCCGGTCTGGTATACTGAACATACAGTACATACATGCACACAAGTCAAGTGTAGTTGTAAAATATATCATTATATGTTTGAATATTATGATCTGAAGTGTTCCTACAATAACTTTCCAAGATACAAGCTAAACATCAGTGTATAAATGCACAAACCTGATATGTAGGAGGCTTGTCTTTCTCATTTGCTTGGCTGCCGATATGGCAAGCTCCGCTGCGGTTAGGGGGAGTTTTGGTTTCATCAGCCGTCTGTAAGAAACAATCGGTCACTCACATGATACATCACACTGTGTATCTTAATCTTCTTGGTCATTATAGATTCAAGGGGATTTCTCCACAGAAATGGCTACTATTTTTTTTTATTTATGACTAATGGGTTTTTACACAAATGCACTGATCGACTGATTAACAGAGACAGTACCTATTTTCACAATGTTTTATAAAATCCAGACTAAATAGAACTCTTTTAAACATTCTGTTCATTAAATACTATCAAAATGATTTCTGAAATATCGTGTACAGATGAAGGCTGGAGTAATGATGCGGAATATTCAGCTTTGCCATCACGTCAATTATTAACATTTTTAAAATATTAAAATAGAAAACAACTCATTTAAATTGTAATAATACCACAATATTGCAGTTTTAACTGTATTATTATTGATCCAATACATGTTTTGTTGATAAGAGAAAGAGACTTTTCAAATTATTTTTAAAATCTCCAAACATGGTTGTGCCATCTCCAAACATGCTATTTTTCATCTCTCTCTACACACAAGTTGAAAATGCTACAGCTAAAAACAGACAGAGTTCACAGAAAGTATGTAAACCAGTTGTGCAATGATGTGGAATCACTACAACAAATATTTCACTGTATAAATAATTATAAGTTTTCTTATCTAACCTGCATGTCAAACCCCTACTTAAAATATTCCTACTTAAAATATATTACAAACATAAGCAATGATATGAAAGTGTCTGCCGCTGCAATATTCTTGCATAAGTAATACAATTCAATACTCTCTCTCTCTCTCTCTCTCTCTCTCTCTCTCTCTCTCTCTCTCTCTCTCTCTCTCTCTCTCTCTCTCTCTCTCTCTCTCTCTCTCTCTCTCTCTCTCTCTCTCTCTCTCTCTCTCTCCTCTCTCTCTCTCTCTCTCTCTCTCTCTCTCTCTCTCTCTCTCTCTCTCTCTCTCTCTCTCTCTCTCTCTCACAAAAGCTAAAGAGCTGAATAAACAGACCAATCATGTGACAACTTACTGACAATAAATCACACTCTGTTCAGAGAGAGCCAGAGACATTCAATAACAACTGTCTAGATGGATGGGTATAATTGGGTTGACTTAAAAATAAATCTTTGATTTAAAACTGTCAAGACTGTATTCAAACAATAGAGGAATTTAGTAATGCAACAGTGGAAATACAGTAAGCATAATGCAAATACAATTCGGTTAGCACAATTAAACACTTCATATATTTTTTCAGTAGATTTTTTTCCTGAGGTCTACTTAAGGTTTTAGTTTTTTGTCATTTTTTTCTGTGTATGACATTTTAACCTTTTATTTCATTAATAACCCTTTTGAAAACTTCATATTGGATTGTGTCACTATTTTAAAAATACTAAGTGTTTTGGTGAGACTGATGTGATTAGAGAAATGCCAAGCTCTCAGAAAATTAACATTGACAATTATCTTACAAGATGTTATTATAAGTTGTATGATGATATGAGCACTTTGATACTAGTAAGATTCTAGTAATTATGATAATTATAATATAATGTAAAGGCAGTTTTCACTAGTAGGTGAACGGGGAAAAAAATGCACCATTGCTATGGTGGGAAAGTTTAAACAACATATAACATGTTCAGTATATAACAACCAAGAAAACACATGATTCAGCACACATTTTTGTGAACTGTAAAATACTTTGCATCTGGTACATTTCGTTACATGTTTCAGATAACAGCTCCACTACTAGATGATATAATTACAAAGATTATTCATTTATTAATTTTCTTTTCGGCTTAGTCCTTTTATTAATCAGGGGTCGCCACAGCGGAATGAACTACCAACTTATCCAGCACTAGGAAACACCCATACTGTATACTCATGTATTACACACATACATTTAGCTTATTAAATTCACCTATAGCGCATGTCTTTGGACTGTGAGGGAAACCAGAGCACCTGGAGGAAACCCACGTGAACACGGGGAGGACATGCAAACTCCACACAGAAATGCCAACTGGCCCAGCCGAGGATTGAACCAGCAACCTTCTTGCTGTGAGGCGACAGCGCTACCCACTGCGCCACCATTACAAAGATTATACATTTTTATTATACTGTTTAGTTAAATGTCCTTTATGCACAGGTGGGGCTTGCCGAACTGATAAACAAGTGAACCAATGAGCTAAATCCTTCCCTAAACCCAACCAATACTGTTTTCAAAAGCAAACACAAGAGAAACAGTGCACTGCAGTCTTACCATGATTTTGCATTGATTTTACCTGTTTTGTAGAACTTTGTTTCACTGGACTCAAACCTAAGTGTTCTCCATCACAACAATATACAAATTGAACTACTGAGCAAACTGACCGCACCAGAAAAGTTATCCAATTGGGGACAACAATGTGAGGCAAATGTATTTTTTTATAAATGGACCTTGTTGAGGTGTTTTGTGGCATTTAATTGGTGATGTGCAAAGGACTGCATGTAAATAATACTTTATTTGTCGATAATGTGTCCCTGTAAATATCATTAGTTTGAAAAGCAACAGAAGTTGCCATTAAACTGCTCTATAGCATTCATTTTAAATAGAAACTGCAGTGAAACGAATATATAAGTACGTTTTTGCAGTTTCGCAATAATGTAGGCTGAGGCATGTATTTCTAATGAGACAGTGATGGTTTAAAAGAATATGCAAGTACATACTGTTCATGCGCATTCATGCATATGTGCAACCAAAACAACAATGGCAGATTACACGACTGTGTTCATGCTGCTCAAGCTCGCCAACTATTGGCCTGGCATACATAATAAAGTATTTTAAACTGTTTTCACACATCTGTCTGAATGGGGATCTTTTTGACAGAATTGTTGTCAGTACGCAAAAAAAAATAAAATAAAATAAAAAAACATTTTTATGTTAAAATGTAGACTTCAAATAAGTATAATACCAAACTCCATATAAATCAAAAGTCAGCAAGCATGATTCAAGATAGAACCCACACACTCACTCTCATGAGTGCTAAATGCTTTGACCCAGTTAGCTGAGCAGTCACACCTGTCATGAGATCCAAGCAAGCTGGATTACAGAGCATGTGACTCCTCCCAAAACAGTGCTCACAGACACCCCCCACACACATTTACACACATTTAGGAACTTACCGGCTCAGATGCGTCCAGTTTATGTATTGCTTTAGAGTCAAACAGAACCTGTCGTCCTCTTCTCTCGCAGTCCTGATACACTATCAGCCTGATCTGAGCTAGATCAAACTCAGCAGATGCCCAACTACAGAGAGAAAGAGAGAGAGAAACAGGTGAACTCGGCTTGATAAAAGCATCCCAAATCCAATACTTGCACACTTACAATACTTACATACTTAACCACAAAAAAAATCTTTTACATTTGAATTTTCCTTTCAAATCTTCAACAAATACTTATTTATTTATTTATGTTTTAATGCCATATCAGCAGCATTGACTATATTCATGGCAAAACATACTAAATATACAATATATAACAAACAATCATATCAGTTTCTTAACAAACATACATTGTACAAAAAAACATACAAATAGCAACTACATTGAAACGAGTCATATACAATCTTTTCGTTTAAGGAGAAATATTCTAAAACGCCATCTTTTTAAAAATTTGACGTAAAATATTTCTGAATAAAAACGTTCTCTAATATCATTTAAAAATACACATTCTATTCATATGTTTTATCGTCAAAACATTCATACACAAGTCACAAATTAGTTTTTCATCCCCTTTCAATAAAAATGCGTGTGTAAGTCTTGAGTATCCGATTCTCTTCAACAAATACAATAAGACTGGAAAACTTGAAATAAATCAAGCTACAATACTTCACTTGAAACTGAAATTCTTCATTATTTATGCACCCTCATCATGTTTCAGCAAATTATTAGTGATTTAAAACAGTTTTACATTTAAGATTCTAAATTTTAATAAATGCTTTTTGCTAAAACATCAGCATTCTTAAAAATAACGGTTATTTATAAGCATTGATGGTTCCATTATAACCGATCATCTACAGAAAATTTCTAAGACCTCTATAATGGAAGAAAAGTTCTTTAGATTATTATGTTTGTTTGATTGTTTTTATTAGAAAGTAGTGTTGTTGTAGGAACTGTTCAATCGGAGTATATTTGGGGACCCAAGGTGGTTAGTCTACGCCGTTACATATTAAAGTAACACATTTAAAAGTAACTCTATTTCATTTAGCTTTAAAATGTCATTTGTTTCACTGACGCAAAACTGATTGTTAGCATCCATTACTCCAGTTTTCAGTGTCACATGATTCCTCAGAAATCATTCTAATATGCTAAACTGCTACAAAAAAAAAAAAACATTTAATATTATTATTAAGGTTTATTTAAAATATTTTTAACAGAATATATCTTCCTTGTGGGATAAAAACACTAGTTTTTTTTTAATCTTACTAACCTCAGTCTGTTTTACAGTAGTGCACATTTAGTTATTTTCCTTGCACAAAATTATATTGCTTCAGACGACTTGGTGCTATTTTTGATATTTTTTGAGCTTGACGGTCACGGTTTATCAAACTCTGACCTTGAATGGCAAAGATGCATGAAACCCCTTCAAAATGTCCCTTTCGTTTGTAGATAAACTGCACTAAAACTATTATTGCACCAAAACTTTCAGTAAACCAATAAGCATTTAAGTGCACCATACCTAAACATATCAAAAACACAGACGCACACACACACACTCCCTACCTGCTTTCCATCCTGGTGTGTGACAAGTGATCAGACACTCATTTCCAGCCTCCAAGCTCTATCCAAAATAGGCATGATTAACAACCCACAAGATGCCTGAAACTGGCCAAGAGAGCAACGGAAGGCACGGAAAGTGGACCATTCACACGCGTACATGTTTCTTATATTAAACATCCAAACATCACCACAGTCTAACAAAGTAAAACACAGGCGCACCGTCTCCATCTCCATCTCTGCTTGTCTGAGCTCTGACTGCATAAGTCTCACAAACACGCACTCACACACAGACACACAGTGTCGGCAGCGCCCCTTCTCTCTGCCTGTGCAGATGATGCAGTGTGTGTGTGTTATATCAGTGTCCATGTGTGAGTTGGCAATCATTGTGTCTGTTTGCTTTGAGTGTATGGACTTTGTATATAGACTGCTAATGTGTTAATATGCGTTTATGTATGTGTGTCTGTGTGTGTGTGTGTGTGTGTTAGACGATATGTTGCTTGGTCTTTCTAACCCAGCTGCCTAACAATACACTGCTATGCACAGGCTGCCTTTATCCCTCACACACACTTACACACACGAAGGGCACAGGCTCTCTTTATCCTCTCCTACTGAGACTTTGCCTGAGTGTGTGTGTGTGTCAGTATATAAGAGAGAGAAACAGAGAGATGGAGGGAAAGAGAGAGAAAAACACTTGGTTGGGGTGGTACTGCCACTACACATTCACACACAGCGCACACGCACACACACTGACACTTAAAGAAGTAACATCGTATAACATTACCACTTCCAGAGTCAGTTGAAAATGCATTTGAAGAGATTTCTTTAACTTGGCATTAAAATGCATTTGGTCGAACAGATCACAATGAAGGAGACCTATTTTGGCTACTTGCTGGACTTCTTTTAGGAGAGGGTCTATAGCAGGGGTGCCCAAACTTTTTCCTATAAAGGGCCAAAAAGCAAACTTGACTGAGGGCTGTGGGCCGAATATACAGTTGAAGTCAAAATTATTAGTGCCCCCGTTTATTTTTTCCCCAATTTCTGTTTAATGGAGAGAAGATTTGTTCAACACATTTCTAAATATAATAGTTTTAATGACTCATTTCTAATAACTGATTTATTTTATCTTTGCCATGATGACAGTAAATAATATTTTATTAGATATTTTTCAAGACACTTCTATACAGCTTAAAGTGACATTTAAAGGCTTCACTAGGTTAACTAGGGGGGTTAGGGTAATTAGGCATGTTATTGTTTAACGATGGTTTGTTCTGTAGTATATCGGAAAAAATAGCTTAAAGGGACTAATAATTTTGACCTTAATGTTTTTTTTAAAAAATGAAAAAATGCTTTTATTCTAGCCGAAATAAAACAAATAAGACTTTCTTTCTTCGGAAGGAAAAACATTATCAGACATACTGCTAAAATGTCCTTGCTCTGTTAAACATAATTTGCGAAATAATTAAAAAAGAAACAAAATTCAAAGGGGGGGCTAATAATTCTGACTTTAACTGTACATCAAACCACATATATCAAATTTGCCATGGGTAATTTTCTAATTTATTCATCGATATTTAAAAGTAACTGGAAAACGTTGCTTTAAATCATATTGACTAATGCAGTATCATTTTAAACATTCTAAAATGAACTTCTTACAGTAAAATCCCATTTATAACACAAGTTGCTGAATTCACTAGTCAAGATTACTTTGATTTGCTCACAGATGTCTTGTGCATCTGTCAAGTGACAACATTTACTAGTATTTACATTTTAAAAGTCTGACTCATTTACAGTATTTAATTGAATCATTTTATTTTAGTTGCCTTTTTTGTACCTCAGTAATAAAACAAAGCAGCAAAAGGTTTTGTTAAATTCGAAATGACGATCACTGTCAAAGGCACTGTCCCCAACCACCTCCCCATCATTCTCCCTCCCTTTTCAGATGGGATGGCAGGCCAAATCAAATGTTACCATGGGCCAACTTTGGCCCGCGGGCCCTACTTTGGGCATCTCTGGTCTATAGGCAGGTACATGTTTAGGATTTTTTCCCCAACAGATGTACCAACAGACAAAATACTGTATTACCAGGCACAGACAGAATGGCAAAGCACCAACCAAAAAGATATTCCAAATATTCTGTATTAAATTGAAAAAAAAAAGTTCTTATTTTACCAATTCCATGATATTTCAACATTAATTAAAAATACAGAGAGGATAATGTTTACATTAATAAAATAATAAAAAATTACTATTATAATTATTATTATTATTGTTATTATTATTATTATAGGTCAAATTTAAACAACTCATTCAATCATTTTCATTCGCTTTTCCGGGGCTTGTTGCAGGGGTAGCAGTCTTAGTAGAAAACCCCAGACTTCCCTCTCCCCAGACACTTCTTCCTGCTCCTCCGGGACGATCTCGAGGCATTCCTAGACCAGCTGAGAGACACAGTGCCTTCAGCATGTCCTGGGTCCTCTTCGGGTCCCCTATTATATTTTATGGCACTAAACAAGATGACCCAACAGTAGCTGCAAGGATCTCTCTCTGCCTGGAGGAAATCTCAACTTGGATGATCATCACTTATAGCTTACTCTGGCAAAAACTGAACTTCTCATCTTCCCTGCAACTCCACACATTCAACATAATTTCTCAATCCAACTGGGGTCATTATTATTACCCCAAGGAATCCTGGGGTGATACTAGACGATCAGCTGTCCTTTAAAGAGCAAATTTCTAACACAGCTTGATCATGCAGCTTGCACTTTTCAACATCAGAAAGATCAGACCGTTCTGAACAGATCATATTGCACAACTTTTAGTCCAAGCTCTTGTCATTTCAAGGTTGGACTACAGCAATGCTCTTCTAGCCGATTATCCAGATGCAGCTCGTCTGGTCTTCAATGAGCCCACATGACACCTCTCTTTATCACTCTGATTTGGTTACCAGTCAAGGCTTGTATCAACTTCAAATCATTGTAATGTTTTTTATTTAATGCCATGTTAGCAATCAATGCTATTTCAATTAAATGATTACACAACTATAAACAACAAACAAATGAACACATAAATCAAATAAGATTTTTAGTGTTAATACATGATAAAATTTTAATTATTTTCCTGGTGTCACTTTGTTAAAATGTCCTTAAGAGATTTAACTTCATTAAAAAGCCTTCTGGAATCATTAAAAGCAGGACAGTCCAGTAAAATGTGTTTTAGTTCAAATCATTGATGCTTGCTTACAGGACAAACACTGGACAACATCCCCCTCCAGGAGCCTTCAGGTGAAGAGTGAGCACCGCCTTGTGGTACCATCGCAGAGAGGCTATTAGTCACTTTCCAAAACGTTTTCATTCAATGATACTCAGTGGTGAATGATCTTCCCATTCCCACACAGATTGCTGATTCACATCTTACAAACAACTAAAATCTCACCGCAATCATCTGAGCACATGAACACTCTCCCCTCCTTACTTAAGCCCTTAATTTTCCTGAGCGCAAACAGTTCCTTGGTATAATTAGCACTTTTTATGTGTATTGCCTCTTCCTGTTGAATCGCTGAATGCCTCCTCATTTGTAAGTTGCTTTGGACAAAAGCGTCTGCTAAATGACTGAATGTAAATGTCTATGCAGTTTGTTTTCAAAGTCACAAAAAGCAGGATTCATGTTTTTCAGTGTAAAAATCTATAGAATATAGAAATCTATAGTTAAATCTATTTCTAAATCTATTCACCTTATTCTCCGCATACGAGAGGGCGCAGCCATTTGAATAATTTTGGCTCGAAACTTCCGGTCTCATTCACTTCCATTCATTTTTAGATGTTAAAAACAGCTCGTTTTGCTGCTTGATGTTGCAAACTGATATTTTCTTATTATATTATTCTACTTTGTCTGTATTGTAATGCAAACACTTATTTGTAGAGTAAGTAGTTTGACCGTTTTTTGCCGTTTATTATTCCTAGTCATTTCTCCCATTGGCAACTGAATCGGAAGTTCTAAAACAATCACAAAAACGAGCACACTTCCGCATTGAAGAATAAGGTCAATAGTCCCACTTAAATGTATTAATTCACTATATCTGAGCATTTGTTGATTTTATCTTATGTACACTACTGGTTTTAAAGGAGCAAGATTTGCAAAGAAGTCACTTCTCCTCACTAAGCCTGTGTTTATTTGATCCAAAGTGCAGCAAAACACAATTTTGAAATATTAATTCTTTTTAAAAATCTGTTTTCCATCTGAATACATTTTAAAATGGACTTTAAAATGATCTGCTGCTCAACAAATATTAAATAAATGCTGGTTTGGTGAACAGAAGAGATTTTTTTAAATCTTGCTTTTTAAAAACTTATATTGTATTAATTATCAGGTTGTTTTAGAAAAGCCTGCTAGCAGAAACACGAATCCGCAACTGGTACTGATAGACTAGCACACTGTTTCCAATGTTGGTAGTGGAATTAGTGAGGCAGTTGTGTAAGTACTAATGCCCCAGTAAAGTGAACGGGACACTGCACTGTCAATGGTCGCCGTCTTTCGAATGAGACGTTAAACCAAGGTCCTGACCCTCTGTGGTCTTTAAAAATCCCATGGCATATCTCAAAGAGTAATGGTTTAAGCGCAGTGCCCTGGCCAAATTCCCTCCATAGGCCCTTACCGATCAAGGCCTCCCAATCATCACCATCCACCGAATTGGATGTATCACCGTCTCTACACTCCACCTATAGCTGGTGTGTGGTGAGCGCACTGGCACCATTGTCCTGTGGCTGCCGTCGCATCATCCAAGTGGATGCTGCACACTGGTGGTGGTGTGGAGAGGCCCCCCTCATGATTGTGAAGTACTTTGGGTGTATGGCCATACATGATAAATTAGCTATATAAATACACATTACATTACACATTACATTGTTTGTGATGTGTGAAATACTGGAAGAAAATTCTAAATCATAGAAATGGACGTGTGGTTTATTTAAATAACTAGTATTTTTTTGTAAATCATCTCTTTATAATGGGTATCAAAAACCATTGCAATTCTGTTTAATTTACAGCCCAAACCAAGTAAACACTTTACTACTGCTTTTTTTCACCTTTAATGAACAGGACAGTGGAGATCACAGACAGGAAAGTGATGGGAGCAGAGAGAGGGGAAGGATCGGCAAAGCCTTCGAGTGTGAAATCAAAGGATATTACTAAAAGATTTGATCATTCAGGCAGTGTACTGTTTTAGTTTTGTTTAGACTTGATTTATGTAGCATAACTTCACAAATCTAAAGTCAAATCACTGTCTTTATGTAATGGAAATCAAAAACTGACCAAGTTAATGTATGTAGTTTGTTTCTTTGAATCATATTTAAAGTGGAGTGCAGATTTCAGCAGATTTTTTACTCCATCATTGAGTCTATTCATGCAAAAGAGTGTTAATATTTATTAAATTTTTATATTAATTTCAGTAACATTCTTGATTTATGTGCAAATGTTTCTGTATTTATGTACAAATCAGTTTGTAAAATGATATTTTCTGTCTTCTAGTAGATATACTGTATTATATGAAAGACTTGTTTACCAAACAAGTGATTCTAATTGGACTTTCAATGTAAATCTTAAATATATTTTAAAAAGTATTTTTTATTTCATGTATTAAAGTATTAAGTTACAGTATTCTCAAAACCAAACTGCATAAATCCACAGAATTTGTACAAAATTCTGTGCAGAAATGGCAAGAAACGTTCACAGATTGTGTCTGGCCTCACCTATTAGTCTATTTTTAAAATCACTGGAGAATAGATTCAGCCAAATAAAATCTTGTTTATTTACTCATATAAAAATAAATTCTTGTCATAATAAATTGAATACATTTGTTAAAATCTGTAATCGGTATCAAAGGACAATTCCAAGAGCCCTGATCAAAAGGTGCCTATGCTACATCCCAAAGCTAACCCCCACAAAAACCTGTTTACATTATTAGATTTAATAGTTTATGAGCCTCAAACAGTGAAAACCACTTTAATATCCTCACAGCTCGGTTTAAACAAGTTTGACAATATTTGAAAAAAACAAAATAAAAAAAAAAAACATCTGACAGTGATCCACTTTTAAAAAGCAAAGAACAATGCCGTATGATGAACTTTTCAAACATGGCACATCCTTGTTAGGACAAATCTTTTAAGATTTTCCTCATACTTCAACATCACATGATTAGCAACCGCTTTGTCACATGATCACTGTAGTACACAAACACACACTGAGAGCTCGCTGACAGTCAGCTAGAACCATTTCAGATGGGCTGAATGAAATCGGTCTTCTGAAAGCTGAACTAGAACATTCATTCACAAACTCTACACATCCACCATCCCTTGTGTTTGTTGATTACACATTTAACTAAATGTATTACGGGATTAAAAAAAAAAAAGAAGAAGAATTCCAGCTTCAGTGCCAGTAAAGAAAGCACTAGGAGTTCAATGACCTGTCAACTAAAATAAAGATTTACACAAGTGATGCTCAACCTTTTTGACTCCAACCACTGCCAAATTTAGAATTTCCAGTTAGATTATGTTTTTTAATGTAAAAACATTTTTACAAATAATTTAAATATTTAAATTCCAGAAGTTTTAATATCCAGAATGTTTCTACTGAACTTCTAATTCTATTTCTAATTAGAATTTAGATTATTTATCAGATAAAACATGTTTTGTTGTTTTTAATAACTATTATTATTTTACTGACAATTGGCTATATCTACCAAATAATGTACAACTTGACAAAAACTAATAACTGACACAACTGTAACATACACACTCACTTTAAGATATTATTATTATTATTATTACTACATCTTAATATACAGTTGAAGTCAGAATTATTTGTGATTTATCCCTGAATGATTAGCCCTCTGTTTATTTTTTTCCCCAATTTCTGTTTAACTCAGAGATTTTCTCAACACATTTCTAAACATAATCGTTTTAATAACTCATTTATTTTATCTTTGCCATGATGACAGTAAATAATATTTGACTAGATATATTTCAAGACACTTCTATACAGCTTAAAGTGACATTTAAATGCTTAACTAGGTTAATTAGGTTAACTAGACAGGTTAGGGTAATTGGGCAAGTTAAAATTTCCTTGCTCTGTCTCCCTGGCTCTGTTCTATACAGCTGAAAATGAAAACCTTTAAAGGCTTAAATAGGTTAATTAGGCAGGTTAGGGTAATTAGGCAAGTTATTGTAATAATTTTGACCTTAAAATGGGTTTTAAAAAATGTTTAAACTGCTTTTATTCTAGCCAAAATAAAACAAATAAGACTTTTTCTTGAAAAAATATTATCAGACATACTGTGAAAATGTCCTTGCTCTGTTAAACATCATTTGGGAAATATTTAAAAAAGAAAAAAAGAAAAGAAAAACAAAGGGGGGCTAATAATTCTGACTTCAACTGTACATATGTCCAACTCCATTAATTAATTCATTTTCTTGTCGGCTTAGTCCCTTTATTAATCTGGGGTCGCCACAGTGGAATGAACCGCCTGTCCAAGTCCAGAAAACATCTATTCACTGTTTCTGATTAAAGACTGGGATCATTTTAAATGAAATGATTTTGAAGAAACTAATTGACATGTTCACAACTAGAATTTTGTTTGCTTTAGCTTACTTTAATACATGATTATATCCTATTTTAAATCCTCTTTAAGGGCCTCTGGTTAAAAAAAAAAAAAAAAAAAAAAAAAAAAAAAAAAAAAAAAAAAAAAAAAATCACAGATTTACATTAACAGTTCATACCAGTTAATCACCAATACAAGACAAATATTTTCCTTCATATGTTCATGAGACAAAAACATCCATTTATAACAAACCGTTTCTGTCTCGGCTTTAGATATAAAGTTTAAAATATGAAACTAAATTATTAACATAGGCTAGTATAAATAAATACAAATAAGAATCTGTGACTATACAAAAACGAGTGAAAAATATAAATAAATAGTAAGTAGCATGGAAAATAATTTAAACTAACGTTATTTAAAAATGAAAATAATTACACATTCAAATGATTGGATAATCTGTTTACAGCTTCAATGCTGCATTTGATTCAGATGGAAGAATATTTGTACTGTATAAACAGACTGAAATGGGTCAAAGCTGCATGTTCTGGTGCATTTTGTGTGTGTATTTTTAACGCAGAAGTTGAAGTCATCACAGAATAAGCTCGAAGCTGCCTTAATTGTGCAAAAAAAGTCTTAAAGGGAGTTTACAACTTGTTACGAATTTATTACTTCTGCTGAACACAAAACAAGACATTATGAAGCCATTGACTTCCATAGTAGGAACAAAAGTAGGAACATAGTAGGTTGTTATTTCCAACACTCTTCAAAAAATCATCTTATGTGTTCAACAGAAAAAAGAAGCTCAAACAGGTTTTTGAACAAGCGAGGAACAAGTACAAGATGACAGAATTTTCATTTTAAGAGTGCACTGCATGCTTCACACAGAAACACACATTTGCAGAGTGTTCACACACACAGTTACAATTAAAAAAAAGATTACTACATTTGCATGGTGACCCAAATAGTGCACAAACACACACTCTGTGTACCTGTTCCATGAAGCATCCTCATGAATGAACAACCACCTCGAGGTGGTTTTCGTGCGACTCTTAATCTTCATCTTCAGATGTAATCCACTACACAGTGTGTGTGTGTGCCTGCATGCATGCGTACACTCATCCGCTTTTCCTAAAAATCACGTCTTACTACAGTATATCTAACAGTTCCTCAAATCAAACACCATTTAAAAAAACTGAGAAAGAAAACAGAATGATGGGGAAACTGAAATGGAGAATGAAAACTGAGAAAAAAGGATGTTCGGGTTAGCATGGGTTGAGAGACTGAGGGGGTTCTACTCTTATCTATCTGATGACTGACTGAATACAGCTCAAACGTCACATGACTGTCATACACACACACACACACACACACGTCACACACCCTCTCACAAAGCATGTGATCCAAACACAGTCATAGGACACGCTCACTGGCCAAAATTGCAAACTTCAGCAAACAAACTAACATGTACTCTTTGCTAACACCAAGCATGCATGTTGTAACAAATATACAATCAGTCATACGCTTCACTCCCACACAAAGCGAGAGTGATCATTTCAAGAACTTAAAGCATCTATGCAATTATTAATAGCAGCAGCCTATTAAGAGTTTAAATAATTACACGAAGCGGGTCCTCTTATGGGGGGCCGCCATTTTGAGATCCCATGATAAGCAGAATACTGCTTGTTTAATCCAATAATATCGAGTTACTGACAATAAAATATATTAATGCCGGCCACCTTTTCTGAAAATGTACTTCCTTTAAAAAAGTCTTTGCTAAAGCTTCATGAACCAAAGCAACCAGCCACAAAAAGCAGAGTGTGTTTAAAATCCATGGTCATTCGTTAATTTATATACACAAGTAAACCCAGTTTTGCAGCATAGTATTTGAAAGAATTTTCAATAGTCATAACATGTTAGATTTCCCAATCCCTGCTTTGACTTAGACATAGACAGACATAGATGGAGCACAAGAGGTTGTGTGTGCGCATGTAAATGACACAGAAATATCAAATAGCTCATAGTAACACGTGTTAGCTACCTCTTCGCAAATATTTTTGAACTTATTTGGGAGTAAGTTATTTCCCATTGGCTGGTGAAGCACAGGGTGACAAGATGGCTCAGTGGTTAGCACTGTCGCCTCACAGCAAGGTCACTGGTTCATTGGCATTTCTGTGTGGAGTTCGCATGTTCTCCCCATGTTTGTGTGGGTTTCCTCCGGGTGCTCCGGATTCTAAAAAAGAACTGACAAGCATGAGTTTAAAATGGCTGTCATAATATTGGCCAGCAGCCCTGCACTGCATTCACTTAAAATGTGCTACAACATGTTACAGTGCTGCAGGTGTAACATTTATCCTTTCAATAAAAAAAAAAGAACTAGTTAAAAAAATAGTTAAAATGAACTTTGTTGCTGCTTTACGTAAACAATCTTTGTTCTGTGAGCACTATATTTATTCCCGTGTCAAACTATTATACAAGTAATAGTGAACATTCATATGCTTATTTTGAAAACCCTGTGGTTTGGACCAAAAGTAATTGTAAAAACAGGTCAGATTTGAGCAATGGAGTTCATCGTGATTGCATTAGAGATGGAAATCCCTTTACTGGTCTTTTCCGTCACATTGAACAACCAATTCAACACTGCAATCAGTGTTCTTGTATTATCAGTTGGTAAACAGGGTCAGTTCACTTCCTTCTAGGAAACTGCATGATTGTCATGCGACCATGTATTTGGAAAGAGTCCATCAAAACGCATTGCTGAATAAAGACATATGTTAGTCAGTTGCCAATGCATAAATCAATACAAATTAATTACAATGTAATAGTTTTTTTCCCCAAATGTTTTATTTCTAAACATTTTTTCTCATTTTTTTCACAATTTTCATTTCCCAACACGCAAGCTTTCACTTCTTTTAACAGGGTTAAAATAGACAATTCACTTAAAAAATGTTAAATTCTGTCATTTACTCATCTTGTTCAAACCTGCCTGTCTGCAACGACCAAAAAAAAAAAAACTACATTTTTTTTATAATATAAAACTCAGTGGATTGTTTTGGGGTAAAATGTAACTTACTTTAAAAGTTAAATAAAATAATATATCACACATAAAGCTATAGCGGCGGCGTGGTGGCGCAGTGGATAGTGATGTCGCCTCACAGCAAAAGGTTGCTGGTTCAAGCCTTGACTGGATCAGTTGGCATTTCTGTGTGGAGTTTGCATGTTCTCCCTGTGCTGGCGTGGGTTTCCTCCGGGTGCTCCGGTTTTCCCCACAGTCCAAAGACATGCAATATAGGTGAATTATGTAGTGTATGTGTGTGAATGAGTGTGTATGGGTGTTTCCCAGTAATGGGTTGCAGCTGGAAGGACATCCGCTGCGTAAAACATATGCTGGATAAGTTGGCAGTTTATTCAGCTGCTGCGATCCCTGATGAACAAAGGGACTAAACCAAAGAAAAATTAATAAATGAACAAGGCTATGGAAAAAATTACATCAACTATTTATTATAAATAAATATTAGTTATATAAAGTAAAGACTAAATAATTAATCATCTACAAGAGTCTCTCATTTAATATTAAAACAACACTGCAACTAGTTTTCATTTACATTCAGAATATGGCATTTTGACAGGTATTTCGCTCAAATGTAGGTGACAGCACAAATCTGGCGTGATTAACCTGCAGTCTGCTTTCTATTGACTCTCCGTTGAAACCCTTCCAGCCACTCTAACCAGAATACAGGGACCAATATTAAAGCACCGCAGAGACCAAATATACGTAAACGCTTTCTCAAATACGAAAACAGGAGAAAACTCGCAAGCATTGTGCAAACATAAATGCATTTAGGTGTTACATAACTCAGCTGACCAGACGCAGAGCTCGTGCGTGTGACTCTTCAGCGAGTACCGATCAAATAACACTACGGCCTGCGAATGATAGCACAATAAAATGCTGATAAACTTGCACGAGCCTCTGCTCTTTATTACCGGAATAAACAGCTGGATGCAGCGAAGGGCTCGTCACTGTCATTATAAAACGTTCAGACTGGCACGCGCTTTTTACAGACTAGCGCGTGCAGGTGTGCAGAGCGCGTGACTGTGTATCCATAGGTATAGTAACATGCGCGTGCTAACGGTCTTACTTACCGCTGCTCCGCTCCCGTCGAGCAGTCCCGGGCGCTGCCGTTACCGACAGCTCTCTTGCTGAAGAGCTTTTGCAGCAGCGTAGGCATGCTGTTGCTCTGCTTTTCACCAACAAATAATCTGGGCTACGGGTTTCCCCATCGGGACGAGCGTTCAGACGCAGGTTTCTAGTAAAGATCCATGCTGAAGTCATGTGACATTCGCACCAGCTGAGCGGCGACGCCAACAGAAACAGAGCCCGCGGGCGCGCTCTGCTGACGGAGACGCGCACTCACAGTGGCGTTGGCAACTTGGCACGTGCAGAACGTGCGCAGACTGTGCAGAGATTTTCTGGTTCTTGCTGTTTGGTCATTTGACACATTTAACGTATATTAATATAAAGTTATTCAGACCTACATCGTGATATTGTTCTCTCTAAATATAAATACAATGATACAACTGAATTAAAAGGAAAATGAGAAAATAAAATAACACATGTAAACAAAAAATTTTAAGAGAAAAGTAAGAAATAAGTTATTTGATTATTGATGCAAAATTAAATTTAAAAAGGAATGTGTTTGTATCAAAACTAAATGATAACCATTCTGCAGTTGGACAGTTTTGTAAATAAGTGTTCTGATTGTTTAATTGGTTTCTTTTTATTTATATTGAAATATATATTATTTAGTTTATCAGAGTAATAAGATCAAAATCTGAATGAACAAAAATAAATATACAATGGATAAAAGTCAAACACTACCATAAAGCATTAAAGTTATACAAATAAACGTTATGATCATATATATGATTTTTGCACATATATAGTAATTTTGCTAAGAAAAAACAAACAAAAAAAACAGCAGATCAACAACAACAATTTTATATATTTTTATTTACATTTATTCCTAAGACATGTTTATCTTGTGAATAATAAACATAAACCTACAAGGCTTGTGGCAAATGTGTAACACACGGAACAAAAATACCGTCGAACCAGTCCGTCCTTTAAACCTTCCCCCATACGTCACACGTGTAAACGACAGACGTTTACTTAAATTAACAAATATGGTAAGTTTTAAACTCAATTTTGAGTAGAAAATCAGAATATACATTATAATGTCGCGTTTAGTAATTGGTGTTGTCATTTCAGCCTAAGGGGAGGAAACCAAAGGGACCGGTGGAGAAAAAGGTTATTCACCCATACAGCAGGAAAGCCGCGTATCTGGCCAGAGATGCCATTAAACAAGAGAGGAAAGAAAAGTAAGAGCCTTTTCTAATTCACGATTATGTTTGTCCCTAATATGGAAATAGACTTATACCGAATGCTGTTACATTTGTGAATGTAACATTTGTGAAATCACTTCTAGGTTAAAAGGTGAAAAGGCCCAGCGTTTAAATTTGATTGGTGAGTAGTTTATTATATTATTCTGTATTGTATTTATGGAAGCATTGAATGTGAACGTTTTTGTCATTCTGTTAGGTGGTAATAGGACATTTTCCAAGCTAACGAAACGTATTTTGCTAAAGTCCAGTTAAAGGGCTAGTTCACCCCAAAATGAAAATGGTCTCACCATTTACACTCATGTGGTTCCAAACTTCTAAAATCTTGTTTCTTCTGTTGAATACAAAACAAGATATTCTGAACATCCAGTTCTTAAATGTTGTTGACTTGTAAAAGTTAGACAAAATATTAAAGAGCCCCTAATATGCATTAAAAAGGGTCATGTTTGGGGGTCTCCAACAGTTTGATATGCATGCAAGTTCAAAAAACACTTTCATTGTCTTATAATATGCATTTATTTTTACCTAATTGTGCATGAGACAGAGAGAAATGCCCACCATGGCTTGTCAACAATATTGAAGTAGTCGGAGTGTATGTGTGAGCATGCCTGCCAACACTCCTGTTATTCCCGGGAGTCTCCCGTATTTCAGATCCATCTCCTGCCACCCTCCCATTTTGTTATTTTTCACCTGGAAAACTTCCGTAATTTCAACCATATGGACAAACAAATGGGCGGGGCTTAAGCTGCATATCGACGTCATGTCGGCACAGCTAAAGAATTGTTTTCAAGACGTTTCATTTGAAACACTATGAGTCGACTCTTTTATAGATGAATCAATAGTTTTAAACACAGCCACTTTCAGATTTAAGCCTTAAGGCCGGCTTACACTGAGTTTTTTTTATAATCCTGAATGATTGTAGCTTGTCAGACTGCACGAACATGGCTCTCATGTCACACTGTAAGATCTCAGCATTGTCGGATGAATCAAATTCGGAGCTCCTATTGGTTCTTGGATTGACGCTCAACGCAGTTGTTGTCACACTGCAGGATACTGTCTGAAATCTTCAGACACTGCCAGAAATTCCTCTGGGGGGAAATCTGATCGCAACGGGCACTAAGCAGCTGTCTGTGAACACGTCAAACCAACGATCAAAGATCACCGATTTAGCCTAGGATTTCAGGAATCTTTGAATTTCTCAAAATTGTCTCAGATGACAAAATCACGGCTGAAATCTCACAGTGTGAGCAGGGCTTTAGCTGGATATTTCACTTCACTTAGAGCTGTGTTATGTAATACATGGAAGGTCATTTAAAAAAAAAAAAACATAATAGGGGCTCTTTAAGTTTAATTACTTGTGGATATTCTCAGAATCATCTCAGAGTCAGACAAGTAATTAATGACGTTTTAAAAATGTTTTTAAAAACGCTTCAGGAAAAAAAAACATTTCTGAAAGATGTATAAATAATATTTTTGACTTACCAGATATGTTATAAAACACAGCTTTGAATTAATATATAATTAACATTACTGGAGGAACATTTGATTGTGTCTTGGAGAAAACATTGGCAGAACGTTAGCCCAAGTTCATAAGATCTATTATATACCTGTTTGCTGCTCACTCATTTTCTGCAGGTGAAAAACTTTTGTGGTTCCAAAACCAGCTGAACCCTGACAAGCCAGAATACACCAGACAAGATGCTTGTGAAATAGCTGAGAGGTATGACATATCCAAAACTTTAAACATGGTAAAAATTTGTATATTGAGAATATTAATAAATCCACCTTTCTCAGGTACCTTCAGCGGTTTGATGGAGAGCTGGAGCAGATTGAGCTGGCGAACAGCATCAAAGGCCGTCAGGGTCGCCAGCACAGCTCTAGAGAGGCCATCATCAAACAAACCATAGAGCGAGAGAGAGCTCAGTATGAAGGCAATGGCTTTGGTAAATAATCTATGTCTTTATTTGTTCCCCTTTTTTTAAGAATTATATGAGAACCATGTTAAAAATGTTGAAACTAAAATGTTTTTCACAATAATTGAACACTATTTAGAAGGAACAAAACTGTGTTTTTGATGCCACAGCCCCCTAAATATAATCATTTTAGATTGTAAACTGAATCTATACTGCATTTCAAGAGTTCATACTTAGCTGATGATTAATAATGAAGCTTGTTTAATAATAAAGCCCTGGGCTCCCTCCTGTTTAATGACAGATATAGGATGGCTGAGGAGAGGTGTACTCTCTAAGAGCTTGGCTATGGTATAAATTTGGTATGTTCAATTTACTCTGGTTGCGTGTTTTTTGAAATGTGGGAAGAAACCGGAGAACCCAGGGAAAACCAACGCAAGCTCGGGGAGAACGAGCAAACTCCACACAGCAATGTCAACTGGTTTAGTAGGGACTTTAACCGGAGACATTCTTGCTGTGAGGCAACAGTGCTAATCACTGGGCCACAGTGTCGCCCATCTGGAAAGGAGGGGGAGTAGGGGGAGTTCTTTAAGATGAAGATATTGAGATAAGAAACACTCTGTTTATTTATAGTGAGTTAGGAATCATCTGATTGGAGAATCAATCATAAGCTGATGCGGGACCAGCTGAGAACAATCATAAGCACGTGATCCTCTTTAAATTAGTTCATAAATAAACTTCACTCATGCTGTAAAAAAAACTAATGCTGTTTAGAAAGGGTTTAGTTTCTAAGTTTCAATAACATACATTACTACACTTTGCCTCTACTCATGTCATTTATTTACACAGATATTAAATTTTATTACACATTTAATTATTTAATTTAGTTTAATCAGTTTTTAAAGGTTGCTTTTAATCATTTGTTTGTTTTTTTTAAGTTTTAGATTTTTGATTTGGTAATTCATCTTGATCATTTTTATTGATTATTTTCTTATAATTTTAATATATTTATTAATATTTGATGAAATGGTTGTATTAATCACTATTCATATTATTATTGTAAACAGGTTTATTTATGTGTTTTGTATACATAAATTTTTATTCTTAATTTTTTTAATTATTAAAGTTATTTATTTAGTTGCTTTTTAAAGCTTCCTCACAGACTCCTTTGTGACCCTCTGTGGGTCAGGTTTAAAGAAACTGCTCTAAATAGTAAAACGTTGCTTTTTTCTCTTTTCACAGAAATTCCTGACATCATCAATGCTAAGCATCTGAAAATATTCAGGTATTTGCTACATAATAGTTTATTTAGTTAAAATAATTATTTTTGTTAATAATATCTTGCACAGAGTACTGAAAAGTCTGCATGTGTTTGACAGAGAGTGGAATGGTGACCTTAAGAAACTTCCCTGCATTAAGATGAGAAAGCTTTCAGCCAAAGGCTCTGACAGCAAACTGTCTGCAGTTTCACAAGATACACACATGGAGGAAGAGAATGATGAAGATAAATCTTTGGACTCTGATTCTGACCTGTGAGGTTTACTACAGTACACACGACTGTAGAGGAATAGATTTCACACTGAGTTTAAGAACAAAAAGAGCAAGACATTACTGGATGTTTTATACTACTTGTTTTTTTTTTAACCAGTAACCAGACTCTTGCAGAAACAATTTGTTGTGAGGAGAAAACTCGGTACCACAGGACTATTCACACACAAATAAACAGACTTTGAAATGGGTTGATACTGAACATTCACAGAGTTTATTGCACTGTCGGATTTTTGCAAGTTTTTTTATAATGTGCATCCGAGTTATGAAAACTGACATTAATCGAATCTCACTTATGACATTTTTAAAAATCATTTTAATATGTCAAATCATCATTGCAGAAAATCACATAATACAAAACATGTAAAATTAGCTGAATTCTCTCCAAATATCACATAGTAAAACATGATCCTCTACAAACCTTCATATTAAAATATCTCTGCCTTTCATATAAATAAATAAATAAACAGTGTTCTCATTTAAACCCCTTCAACACATAGCTTCTCAATCACTGCATATTTAAAAAATACAAATTACATTAAAATTAATAATAGTAAAATTAAAACATTATTTAGCACTGAGGAAACAAAGCCTGGTTACCATAGTTATCCATTTGTTTAGCTATTTTTAGATTAACTTTTTTTGTTTGTTTTACTTTTTATTTTTTAACATATTGAATTATATATTTATTTATCAGTGTCATTTTTATACACTAAGAGTTCAAAAGCCTCTAAGTGCCATCTGAAATCTTATTAAAAAAAAGTGCATGCAAAAGCATATAACTATGTTTTTTTCTTATAAATGTTTCTTAGCCTCCTGTGTTTACGTTCAGTTATTTGACTTGAAGGCAATGAAAAGAACAATAAAAGTGAAATTACTGAACTTAGACACTGGAGAAAAATGCTCATTTTAGAATAACATTTCAGATGACACTTACTGTAGTTAAAACAGTAAATTATTAATAATAATAATTACATGTAACAGCCTAAACCAAATCACATATTTATACTTAAATCTTTACTAAGTATATGTAATTAATTAATATTACACAATACTTAATTGTATTACACCGTATCAAATACATCTTAAAATTAAGTACAACAAATGATATAGCTTATTTTAATCAAATGGCTGCAGTTAATATACATGTAGTTTTCAGTTTTTTGGGGGGGAAAAACCCAGACAACATGCTTTCTCTAATAGCCATATCTATCTAAAATGCAATTTCACCCATAGAAATGAAAACTACAGTAACCAGGCAGGATATGAACTGATGGAGCCTCCTTTACCAAATGTAAACCAACTATAAAACTATAAACAATTTCTGTCAGCTGCTTACTCAGATCACTGAAAACTATGAAAATGTGTTCACATTATAAAAGACAACAATCTATCTACTGAATACATGTCTGTCAACACTTGTATCTTTGGTTTACGTTTCCAGACATTCACTGAATTTAACTGCATTCTACTGTAAGCGGACTCTGATTGGAGAGTTCCGCAGAGATGAGTGAAAAGACAGCTGCGGTGAAAGTCAGATGTATAGGGGATTGGCTCAAGACCTTCACTGCCATGTTCACCTCTGCTCACATTGAGACGTCACAGAGTTCAGGCTAATCTACAGGACAGGAGACAACAGCTAGAACACTTCAGAACGGGTTATGAGTGTAAGAATGTTCCCTTTTATTAGCTAAATAGTAAGAAGTATATGTAGGTTTAGGTTATAGAATATGGCTGCCAATCAGATAAACATTTTGCATCGTCTTTATATGACTAGACTGAATAGCCCAGATAGTAGGAGAGTCTAAATTATAGACTGAAGACATGATTATATATGATAATGTTTTCATTTTTTTTATATGATAAATTGCACTAGATCAGTGTTTCTCAACCCCATTCCTGGAGGACCTCCAACACTCCCATGTTTAGGATTTGTCCTTTGACTGTCACACCCATTACAAGTCTTTCATTCTCTGCTAATGAGCTGATGATCACTGCACTGCACTGATGAATCAGGTGTGTTTGGTTAAGGACACATTAAAAATGTGCAGATCTGGTGGTCCTCGAAGATTGTGGTTGAGAAACACTGCATTAGGTGGCCATGTACACAAAAAACTACATTTAGTTGTCCATACATCTTTTTTTAGTGCTTATTTCTGTTCTGTGCATACATAGGAGTGACAACCGCACTGATATACATAAAGTTCTGGTAATGTATGAAACCATACTAAACAATATACACTTTTTTTTACTTGGCATCAGCAGGATTAATAAAAATCAGTTTTTCTAGTAGTTCCATTTAAAATCTAAATGGGAAATATATATATTTGAAGTCAGAATTATTAGCCCGCCTGTTTATTTTTTCCCCCAATTTCTGTTTAACGCAGATATTTTTTTCAACACATTTCTAAACATAATAGTTGTTATAACTCATTTCTAATAACTGATTTATTTTATCTTTGCCATGATGACAGTAAATAATATTTGACTAGATATTTTTCAAGACACTTCTATACAGTTTAAAGTGACATTTAAAGGCTTAACTAGGTTAATAGGCTAAACTAGGCTAATAATTCTGACTTCAACTGTATATTTGACTTGGGGTGCGTCTCAATCAGCTCTTCTGTTCAGTAGTCAGGGCACTGATAAGAGAGTCAGCCGTTTTAAGGCCCATCTCAATCGCAATCAACAAACAATGTTTAAATTAAAATAAAACAAAAAACATTATTCATATCTAATGGTAAATGAACATAGACAAGTACAGAAAAATCTAGCAAACCTTTATTAATGGTTGAAATGTTGCTGGTAAATGAATCAGGGTATCTTCCATTCATTCCACATCTGTTTTCAAACCAAAAAAGGAAAACTAAGAAAACGGACGTTTTTCTGGTGTGTTTTTTTTCTCACAAAAAAAGGGAAAAAAAACAAATTTTTGTCTTGATTTTCATCATTGGTCAACCAAATCTGAGCTTGTGATGTCGCCCTCAAAATAATAGTCATATTTTTATTTATTTATTTATATATATATATATATATATATATATATATATATATATATATATATATATATATATATATATATATATATATATATATATATATATATATATATATATATATATATATATATATATATATATATAATTAATATTATTATTATTATTATTATTATTATTATTTAATTTTTTTATTGGAGGAAATAAAATAAAAACAAATGCTGCCCTTTGTTATAGCCCAGGGCCCAATGTGTTCTTATTCTGGTCCTGCTAACAACTATTAAAAAAACTAAACAATAACAAAAAACAATAAAGTAAACAATATTTATTATTATTATTAATACTAATATTTATTATTATTATTTTTATTATTATTATATAGGCCTTGCTCGTAAGCAATCATGCAAACCAGGTTCTGCTCGGAAATGGCTATCTTTGCTCAGCATCAAGTGCACAGCAACAAACTATGACCTTATTTTAATGACAGATGTTTAATAATACTACTAATTTCTGTTTTATTTAATTTATGCATATGCAATGAATGTAAGTCAGCTAACTGATCAAATGATAGTTTATATATAATTATGTAATAATAATTAAAAGCCTGGGTGCTGGTCTGCAGAGAATCATCCAATCAGATGATTCCTAACAGAGACTATTATTTTAAAGGTGACAAGCTCAGATTTGGTTGACCAGACAGAATGACGGAAAAATGAAAACTGATCCAAAATCTCTCTTTTTTTTCTGGCAAAAGAAAATGGTGTTTTCATAGTTTTCCTTTTTTTTTTTTTTTTTGAAGACGAATATGGAATGGACAGAGGATACCCTGATTTAAATGAAACAATCAAATGGCTTATTTATAATGTACTTTTTCAAAACGTTATAAAATGAACATGTGGAAAATATCAGTTAAGATGTCATTTCACAGATTACAAGTTTTCATAATCTCAGAATCCCAATGTGTCCTTACCCCTATCTGAATTTGTGTACACAACCTAGAGACAAAGGACAAGTTAGGGAGCTGATTGCGATGCAGGCATCATTTTTAATTTAACTAATAGCTGTCAAATACAGTTTCACTGGGCTGCAATGTAAATAAAACCCTTTTGATGGTGATGGTAAAACAATGGCCTGGTTCAGTGTTGGGACTGGAAAAACAAAGTAATGTGAAAATATCTAATAACACTTTATTTTGATTGTCCATTTGAGTATTAGTAGACTGTCTGCTTAATATCTGTTGATACTGCTCCTTCAACAGACATTTAACTGACTATAAGAAACTTTGCAAGTTCATGTCATCTTACACTAGACCTAACCAGTCAATTTATAATCTAATAAGAATTATTTGGCATGTAGATGCAATGTAACTTAAAAACAACAAACACTTAAGGACTAACTTATGTGATCCACAAGATGCCATTTTAGCATTCAGAAGTGTGTAAGAAAAGCGAGTGCCCCTTTTGATTGTTACACACACACACACACACACACACACACACACACACACACACACACACACACACAATGTTCACTTCTTTCAAGCACCACATCAGATTCTACCCAATAGTCAAAGTAGCATTATATCATTTAAAAAACTGTACTCAGAAGAAGACCTATGTGTAGAACAGGGCTTATGCTGATGACAAAATCTACTTGGTGGATTTCTGAATTTTAATGCGGTTGTCAATCCTAAAAACTTTATTACATGACCATGACCTACAGTTGAAGTCAGAGTTATTAAATCCTCTATAAATTTTTTTCTTTTTTAAATATTTGCCAAATGATGTTTAAAAGAGCAATAAAATTTAATAGTATGTCTGATAATATTTTTTCTTCTGGAGAAAATGTTATTTGTTTTATTTTGCCTGGAATAAAAGCAGTTTTAAATTTTTTTAAAAACATTTTAAGGTCAAAATTATTAGCTCCTTTAAGCTATATATTTTTTCGATAGTCTACAGAACAAACCATCGTTATACGGTAACTTGATTAATTACCCTAACCTGCCTAGTTAACTTAATTAACCTAGTTGAGCCTTTAAATGTCACTTTAAGCTCATCATGACAAAGATAAAATAAATCAGTTATTAGAAATGAGTTATTAAAACTATTATGTTTAGAAATGTGTTGAAAAAAAAATCTTCTCTTTGTTAAACAGAAATTGGGGAAAAAATAAACAGGGGGGCTAATAATTCTGACTTATTACAACTGTATTAACGTCTTGTATAAGGTTATCGATCCTCTAATAAACCTGGAGGGGAAATAAAAAAGTGCTTTTATGTAAAGTCACGACTTTGGTCAAATACACCAGACGAAGCCCTTTTCCAGACTTTTTCAGCTACTAGGTTCAAACCACAAAGCATCTGTTGGTCAAACAGGAGCCACTTCCTCTCCTCCAGCGTTTGTTTGTGTCTGAGGCACAGGAACCTCCACTGCCCCATGTGTGCCGTTGCTCTGGGTGACCTGAGACGGCCTGTTTTCCCCATTGCGGGCGGTATCGGGGCAGTTCTGCACGAAGATGATCCTGTTAAAAGCCTTCAGCCTTCTCCAGAGCTGCATGTAGACTTTGCACTGAATGTACATGAAGATGAGTCCTCCAGTGAAGCCCACAGCCACCACGATGAGCTTGGTCCAGAACGGCCAGTCCAGCACCCCTACGGCATTGAGAGGGGACAAACGCACCAACGCTGTGTGTGCAATGAGAGTATGGCATGCCATTACAGCACTATATCATTATGTTCCCATCCAACTACTCTAGTAGAATCATGTAGTGCACCACACTGGATCTTCTACTGAAACATTCAAACATCACAACACTGAACTAAAAGGTACAGTAAGGCGGCATTTAAAATTTCATATTGTCACTTTTTTAACCCTTGTGTATTGTTCAAATTGACTACCCTTTCATTATGTTGGTGGCTGTTTTTGCCCCATTGACTTCCATTATAATGACTTTTTTTGATTGCAAAACCAGTACAGCATATAATCATGCATTCTTAATTGTTGGTGTTTTTCCTTTTTGGGAAGATATCAAACTTCATTTGATCATCAGTTGGCATCATTAACCCTTTAGGCCAGTGCAAAAAAATGTTTCTGGCTTTTATATGGAGTTCCATGGAGTAAAACAGCAGATTATAGTGTGTGTGCGTGCGTGTGTGCAAAATTACACTTACTATGTTATCTATGTTCTGAAAGCTCTGCTTCTTATTTTTTATTTTCTCAGACATAAGGTAAGTGCACAAAGGTCTCTCTCACACTGGCACACACTATACTCCATATAACCATATACATTTTCTTCAGAAACAAAGCTTTATTTGCACTGCAACTAAAAATCAACAGTAAAAAATGAGTACATTTAAATCTTCCCTACAGGGGAAACCAGCAACAATCAAGAACGCATGATTATATGGTGTCATGGATTTGCAATAAAAAAAGTAATTATAATGGAAGTCAATAGGGCAAAAACAGACACGAACATAACGAAAGGGTAGTAAATCTGCACATCTGAGTGTGTTGTTGAATTAAAAAAAAACTTTTCCTAAAATATGTGTCAAAGTAAGATTTGTCACCAAAAATCATTCAATTTGCTCAAACACAGAGAAAGTTGAGGCCACATTAAGACTCGAAATACCCCAGAATGCATGAAAACAGCACATAAAGGTTAAAGATTTATTTTTTGGTGTTTTTATTTTGGCTTTATTATGATAGGACAGCAGTTGATGTTAGAGAGAGCGATGGAGATGGGAATGGTTAAGGTCTAAAAACTTGGACTCAACACTCGAGATGCTGATGATGGTACACTACCCACAAGGCTATCAGCGCCAAAAGGTATTTATTTTTAATAATTAATTTACAACTAAGGATGAATAATACATCAGTGGCAGTATCAGTAACAGTTGATAAATGCTTAATAAATAAATAAACAGCTGAAAATGAAGGATTTTCACACTTTAGATGTGTGCTGTTGGCTGTGAAGATTTTCAATGGCGAGTTCCCCCCCAGGAAGTGGACATCACAGAACATTCTGCCATGATTCCAGTTCGAAAGAAGCGCCTTCAATTCAACTCATGATTACGGTTGAAAAAGCAATGAAGTAATCAAGCACATTTTGCTTTGTTTTTGAATGAAGTAAACCCTAAATTCAGCTGGTTTCCCATGTGGAGGAGTAGACAGCAGTGAACACTATGCAGGAAAGAAAACAGAGCTCTCTTCTAAAGAGCTGGTTATCTAAATCATATGTTAAACAAGAGACATGCAAAATAAGCAGAATGTAAGGTCGCGAGGACTGCTGTTCTAAATATTATGAATGTTTACGGATGAATGACATTCAGATCTACAGTACTACATTTGTCATGTTGTCAATGTCGTGTCCAGTCGCGTCACTGCCATTCACAAATCCTTTTCTGTGCCCCCATGGAACTGTGATTACTAAGATTATTACTATGAATTCAAACACACACTATTCTTTTTTTTTTTAATTTACATAGTTTTTGGCTACTATACAGTTAAATTGTATACAGATTTGAATGCAACCTAAGGCAAGCACTTTCAAACTTCCTAAGCACTTCCTCTGGAGAATCCCTGCCAACATTTTCAAGTGCATTATAAATTGATGAAAGTGAAGGAGGGAAGTTTAAATGGACAAACCTTGGACCCCTCGATCATGCACACTCCAGCACACTAGGGAAGTTAGTATAAAATTTGGACTGGACCGCAGCTTACGGCATTTTTTTTTCATTTTTTTTATCTTCCCACTGATACCTACTGGACCCTTGCTGCTTCAGAAAAAAGCTCTTCTGTTTGTAGTAAAATTAAACGTATGATGCTTGTTCTTTTTATGAGATTTTTCAAATATCCTATAATTCTTAAAATATTTCAATTTTAGTTTTAGGAAATGTAATACTTTTAAGTCTACATTTCACCAATTTAATTGACCATTTTAGGCAACAGCAACAACACTAGTGAAAGCATTGATCTCAATGTGATCATGCATAATTCGAACACTGATAATTATGATCAGTATAAAAAAAAATCACTTAGAATGAACAGAATAAGCTGCTTTGCAACACGACTGCATTGCTCCATTTCATTTTCACTTTGAAAACTAAATTCTATTGGGCAAAAAAAAAGACATTAAAGTCTTTGCATAAAAAAACTAATCACCTATGAGTGTGTTTACCTTTGCTCTTGCTATGGCGTATCTCTTCAGCCGTGCGGTCAATCAGGACGTACAGTGACCAGATGACACACACCACAGCTGCCAAGTGAAAGACGACGGAGCAGAAGATCTTCCGCCGCTCACTCGTGGACATGTGGAGCTTCTCCCACTAAAAACGACACAGAGAACAAGAGTATGAAAACATTGTATTTAAATTTTATATGAAAGCATAACCTTTCCGCAATTATTCCTCCATCCACGTTGTGGCAGCACTATATCATAAACAAAATTACATTTACAAAAAAGTATATGCTGATAAATCACAAAAATCAGCTTACTGAAATAGAGTTTGTTTTTAGTAGTGATGTCTAAATTAAACCATTTGATTAGTGAAGTTTCACAAACTAATTTCGAGAGGAGCAGGTGATATGATTGACTGCAGCTGGCCACCCATCTACATTCAATATTTAGCCAATCAGATTAACCCCAACGCACTATAAGTAGCCTAGCTAGAACTACTCTCTTATCTTCGTTTTACGAAGAAACCCCCCATCCACCCCTTCTCCTCCTGTCCTCCTTTACCACGGGGAGCTCTCGAGAACCACCTGATCTCGTACTCCCCTCACATGCTCTATGGACCAGGCGGGAGCCCTGGGCTCAACTATCTCCAAGCTCGGGGTTCTCTCCCGGGACAGCATGCCAAACCTGCTAACAGTTGTCAAACAATATCTAAGTGTGAACTCTTGAAACTCTTGTGTTTAATTCATAAAGGATTTAATGTTAAATTAATAATTAAAAACAAGAAGAATATTGTAAAGTCAGCATAAAATGTATAAAACCTTCTTCTTCATCATCTTCTTCTTCTTTTTCTTCTTCTTATTATTATTAAATACATTATACAGAATTTTGATTGTGGCATTTCTACTCAAACTGCACAAGATGAGAAGACAATTTTATAATTATTTGAGAATTTTATAATTATTTGAGAATTTTATAATTATTTTTCAAGAAAGCACTACATTTCCTCCTTTCTTACTGCAAAACATTTGCTCTGTCTGGATGTGCTTAAATCTGCAGTAAGGAGGTGTTCCTGTGTCTCATTGCACAGCTCCTTAGACTAATTGATTCTGGTTGTCCAATCATGACATTCCAAAGTATGTTATTCCCGATAACAACAGATTAAACTAACAACAGAGGCTCATCCTATATATCATCTTGACCAAGGGTGTCAAACTCATTTTCACTGAGGGTCACTTTTGCATTATGGTTATAACTGCAAGACTGTATAAATGTTATTTCTCCTTAAAGCGGTGGTCCACTACAACATCATATTTTAAACTTTAGTTGATGTGTAATGTAAGTCTGTAATTAAACAACATCTCTGAATGTAATACGCTCAAAGTTCAAAGCAAAGGGAACTCTGAATTTAATACGCTCAAAGTTCAATGCAAAGGGAGACATTGGCTTTTACAGAGTTAGCGTAGCAAAGCCTACAGCGAACGAAGTTTGGGGACTACAAAAAACACATCAGGGTTAATGAGATCACAAATGCTTCATGTTACGAGCCGACACCCCGCACATCGAAGGGGCGTAGCCAAATGTGCTGTGATGTTATAGCAGAGACGCTTCCTGGTGACGTGGAGCCAATCCGAGAATCACAGCACATTATGTTAGCTGACCAATCAGAGCCTCCTGAGGGTGGGCTTTCGGAGGAACTAGAAAATATGACAGTTGTATTCATGTTACCTGAGTAGCTGTATATAATTAAAGTAGTAAATATAAAAAATTAGTCGGCGCAATAGCCTAGTGGTTAGCGCGTCGACATATGGTGCAGTAGCACATCAGGGCGTCGCGAGTTCGAATCCTGGCTCGAGGACATTTCCCTACCCCCCCCTCTCTCTCCAACTTCGCTTCCTGTCCTAAAATACTATCCTATCTAATAAAGGCAAAATGGCCAAAAATAAATCTTTAAAAAAAATATATATATATAAAAAATTAGGTGATTTTTCACAAATAAAGCATGAGCACACATTGCTTTGCATCTTATAAATACAACTGAGTCTTAAAAATACACCCCTTAAACATACTGTTAAATAATTTTCCCTTTTTATTATAACATATTAAAGTAGCAACTAAATACATGTATTTGATTAAACGTTAAATAGATGTTACTTCTCCATGTTATTTTAACATGAAACTGTATATCAGGTTAAAAAACCCAGCATTACTCCATCAAAGTAAATAATTACCATCAGAAGTCATTACCTTTCTCCAAAACTCTGTCACATTTATATATATATATATATATATATCGGATCAAACTGCAAGAGAAGCAGAATTATGGAAATTCAAATAATTTTGAGCTGGATGGCAAGTTACACTACAAACATGCCTTATGGGAGATGTAGTTTACAGTCAATATATGATGTAAATAAAGATGGATTTTATTATAATGCTGGGTGGGTACACATCAAACACAAAGCACAGTGCCACTCGCTCTAGAGCACTTTAGACTAATATTTGGTAAACACTGCTTATCTCCTCATGCATGTTTTTAATATTAAGTTTAATAACTTTTAAGCTCACGCAAGCCACAAAAAAAATGATAAAATTGTATAATACTTTTTATTAATAAGCTTCTCAATGTTTTGTGATTAATATTTACATTTTATGGCAAGCAGCTGTGTTATAAGTGGGCTAATGTACATCCAGATGAATGTTTTCACAAAATTAAGCCCTTCCACAAGAACAAGCGGCTTGATGTTCCTAATCCCTTACATATCACACATGCACAGTTTAGTAAATCAGAAGAATGCAGGTAAATGTGTTTACATCTCGGGCAAAATCAGAATAATGACTAAAATCTAAGTTTGACGACCAGTTTAAGGGGATATATCATGTAAAAATGAAAGCTTCCTAACTATTTCTAAACCTTTATGAGTGTCTTTCTTCTGTCAAACACAAAAGATGATATTCTGAAGAAAGCTGAAAACCTGTAACCATTGACGTCCATAGTAAGAAGAACAAATACTCTGCAAGTCAATGATTACAGGCTTTCTTCAAAATATCATCTTTAGTGTTTAACAGAAAAAAGAAACTCAAACAGGTTTAGAACAACAAGGCGGAGTAAATGATGGGATAAACCTTACTCTGATGAAGGAAAACAGGTTACCAAGTTTATTAAGCAGGTTAAGAATGTACTATACATTAATCAGTGATTAAACTCTGTGATTTTATTTCATTATCAGTGTTTGCTAAGACGGGAATCACAATGATTTTTGCTTATGCTAAGGGGTGAAAATCTATAACTGGTGTGCAACTTGATTATTTCAATGCATAAATGATGTAGTTTTCTTTAGAAAATCATTGCTTTGTGTTCCATACATCTACTTAAAGTGATGAAAGTCTCTGAAAGAGATTGCTCTGTTATACACCTAGTCTTTAATATGTGTCGCTATGGAAACACAGCTCGCTAGGCTTTAGAAACAGGCATGAAAGTGTAAATTATATGTGCTTTTCGAATATATCAGATCAAACTGCATTGATATGGATGCCAGATGTCAGAAGTATACATTTGTCAGGCCATGAATCAGTTGTTAAGGGGCAGATTACTTAATGCTTTGGCACATAATGCTTGAAAGATATGTTTGCATACGAACCCTCGACTATAATAACATGCTTTTAGTAACACATTCATGAGCATGAATCAGCATACATGTAAATATGATGCTTAAATGATCGCTTAAACCAATGACTAAAAAAAATCACAGAAAAAATGTTTTCCACATTGCAGTTTAATTTGGCATAATATAGACTATATGTTTGGGACTGGATTTTTTCATGGTTTTTGAATTCAGTCTCTTTTAAATGCAGGGGACGCATTTATATTACTACAACTTAAAACATTCTATTTTTTTCTATGCTGACAAAACAGAATTTTTGATTGAATAAATTTCTTATTATTAATGTTAGATTCTTTTAGGATTTAGAAAAGACAGAAAACAGCATCAATAATTAATAAACCGTTCACATTTTTTTTAATGACATTATAGATTTTAGTCAGTTTGATTAATGTAATGCACCTTTGCTGAATAAAAGACTGAACCGCAAACTTCTAAGTGGTGCAGTATTTTATCATTGGTGGATCAAATGGAAAATATAGAATCATAACTTGTTTTAAAAGTGCATACATACATTTTTCACCCCCCAAAAAATGCAAAGCAATCTGTCAGACCCTTAATATTTATTTTCCAACTAGAGAGCTTAGCTTTTCTATTAAATATCATTTTAGGTAATTTATTAAAGCATAAATATCTAAAAAACAGAAACTGTACTAATTAATTATTTGTATTTCAGTGTAAAAATGCTAAACAATAAAACCCAATAAAATAAATCAATTTAATCAGATTTAATAGTTTCATAAAATATAGATGTCATATAGACGTTTAAAATGTAAATACAAACAGATTAAAATAAAAGCCATAATTATAAAACAGTATATACAAAACAATATATAAAACAAAAAATAATATTCAAGATAAACAAATTATGCAATATTTCGTCATAATAAATAAAAAATTAATAAAGAAAATGTGTAAATGAACTGTAATACATATAATCAGTAGAAAATATATATACATGTAACTTAATAGAAACTATGTTAGAGTTATTTTTGATATTCATTATAAATGTACATAAAGAAATTATATAGATGTATTGCACAAGCAAGCGATTATATGGGGGTCTTTGGCATCTAAAAAAACGGAAAACATTAGGTTCATAGCATGTATAATAAATATATTAAAGTTATATATTAAAGTTCAGTTATATTACAGTTATATTAAGCTATTAGTCTGAGAATAAGCATTATGAGCCAAATAAATATATATGTACAGTTCTCAGTGCACATTTTGCCATCTGTGCTTCCCCACTGTTGAAAAACACCACCTGTCACTGCTGTTTATTAAAACAGGATCTGAGCTGTCTGAAGAGACGTGTGTTTGCATGCGTGTGTACATGTGTGTATTTATCAAGACAAATCTGTATGATGACATGACACATGTAGAAAAAGAATGTGACTTATGAGGACATTGCTGATGTGCCAATTTTTCAAAAGGTTTATAAATCATACAATTTCTTTTCATGAAGTAAAACTGCACAAAGGTAAAGTAAAACTTTGCAAACCCCACAATTCACAAAAACAAACCTATGTGTCTGTGTGTTTACGTGTTATTGTGGTTTACAAGGTCACAACATTGTATAATGACATGGGTATGACCTTGTACTCATGTACTTTTGACCTTGTATTATTTTTGAGGACATTCTTAAAATTCCTTCTTAACAAAGTCTTTTGATGCTCAAAATGTGCCACAGGCCATGCACTGTAAAAATGCAGGGTTCCACACTATTCATTCATGATGTCCCAACACAAAATGATTACCTTAACAAATTTAACTGGATTGAACATAAAACAATTAAAAAATTGTGTTGTTTCAGCTCATTTTAAATAAGTAGTTAAAAAAATCAGCAAACAATTGTTTTTGAATGTATAATAAGCAATTTATACAGTATATAATACAGTATGCCTATGAGGAGTCCTTGTAAATCATATGTACGCGTGTGTGTGTGTCACCTTGCGCAGAGGCTTGAGGTGTGTCTCCATGATGAAGTCATATTTGCAGAGCTCACAGCAGCGAGTGTCTGAGCTCTTGATCCACTGGTGCAGGCAGCCCTGATGCACAAAGCGCAGACTTCCAGTGCAGTGGCAGGGGGTAATGAGAGGACACTCCTCGTCCCCTTCACAATGACAGATCCTGCACACACCAAAACACACGCGTCACCCTCTCATCCATCTCACATTAACCCGTACATTATCTGCTCCCACTTTATATTAAGTGGCCTTAATAATTTGTTACAATGTACTTATTGTGTAAATGCATGTTTTTACATTGGACTTATGATTGATTAAATACATGCATGTAATTACATCTCTGATTAATTTCTGTAATTACATTGTTGACCATCCCTTACACCTTAACCCACTGTTAAATATACTCGTACCACCAAACCATCCCTAATCCTAACTGTATCCCACCTCAAGAGCAACAGAAGTGTTCTGCAATACAGTTTGAACACAGTAAGTGCATTGTATTTATTTTTGGATGGAAGTACATAGTACTTAAGGCCACCTAATATAAAGTGGGACCCATTATACTCCAAATATTTATATTATGCTGACTCATTTTTAATTCTCAGAAATTATTTTTATATATCAATTATATTTTGTGGCTTTTTCTCATTTAGGATCATGAAATACACTGTATACATATTTTATTATAGACTATTTTTATTTTACATTACTGGAGGAACTGATATTTTATATATTAAAAAGGGGAACAGAATGCTACTATATTATACTATATTACCACAGAATTATACTATGTTACCACAATTTTGAAAAAGTAGTGTAAGCATATTTTGTATTGTATACATATTTTTATGTTGTGGCTCCCAAAAATGTAAATTATAGTATATGACTTAAATATATAAAATTTGATATGACTTGATTCTGATTGTAGAACAGCATTAATACAACATAATGCTGTTTTAGAAGTTTATATACTCAGTTTAAGTCATACATCAAATTTTATGTTCAAGTTATATACTGTAATTTACATTTTTGGAGAGGGAGCCACAACTATAAAAATATGTATACACTACAAAATATGCTTGTTCAAAATTGTGGTAATATAGTATAACAGCATTCTGTTTTCCATTTTAATATATAAAATATTAGTTCCACCAGTAATGTAAAATAAAAATAGTCAGCTTCATCGCTCCAGAAAAGACATTTCATAAATCATTCTAAAAAGCTGATAAGTATCAAGTTATAGTTTGTCATTACTGGTGCTTATTAATGGTTTCTGTCATTATTGACAGTGGAAACACTTTTAACTTAATACTTATGCTTAATATGGGTGGCTCATTCCACTGTGGCAACCCCAGATTAATAAAGGAACTAAGCCAAAAAAGAAAATGAACGAATGCTTAATATGTTTGTGAAAATAATACATAATACTTTTATTTTAGAAGTATTTGCTAAAAACTCAATTTAATAAATAGCGTTTATTCCAAATAGAAATCTTCATACACGTTGACTTATTAGTAACACTTTAGTTTAAGGATCAGTTCTCATTATTAACTAGTTGCTTATTACCTGCCTATTGTCAAGATATTGGCTGTTTATTTAGAGATGTCCAAAGTAGGGTCCACATGCCAAAGTTGGCCCATTGTAACCTTTGATTTGGCCCACCATACCATCTGAGAGGAGAATGATGGAGAGGGTTGCGGTGAAAACCTTTAATACAGATCGTCAGTGAGATCGTCATTTCTAATTTGACGTAACCTTTTTTGTTTGTTTGATTGCTTTTTTATTTATTTTATTTAGAGCAAAATAGAATGTTTCAATTAAATGTTATTAAAATGTAAATACTGTCACTAAACGGATAGAGGACTATGCAGAACACATCGGTGAGCAAATCAAGGCAAAAACTATAGTGTAATTCTGTTATAAATCAGATTGTTTTGTTTTTACTGTAATAAGTTCATTATAAAATGTCAAAAATACTGTGTTAGTTAATATAAAGCAATGTTATATTAACATTATTATTATTGTTGTCATTATTATAATTTATTATTAAATAAATTAGGAAATTACCCATGGCAAATATTTACCTTCGGCCCACTAGCCTCAATCAAGTTTAGTTTTTGTCCCTTCATAAGAAAAAGTTTAGGCGTCCCTGGTATATATATGATCTTATTCTACTTCCCTAAACCTTCTACTACCTTAATAACCACCAATAAGCAGCAAATAATGAGTTTATTGAGCTAAATGTTATTAATGGTTTATTAATAGCGAGAATTGTGCCTTAAAATAAATTGTTACCAACTTTTCTTCATAAATATATTGTTTTTCATAATATATTGTCAATACTGTGACTTTTGATCACTTTAATGTCTCTTTGCTTTGTTTTCATTGTTGATAATCAAAATCATCATATTATAACATACCTGTCAACATTGGGATGTGAAAATAAGGGATATGCCCACCATAATAAGGGATAGGGTTAGGAATTCTTAGTGAATCCCGCCGTTTTTATATTTATTTTAAAGTGTTTTCATGCCTTAACAAAGCGAAAGCACAGAACAGACTCGCATTTAACAGCAAGGAGCGGCCCCTGGTGGTTCGGCGGTATGGGTTGCGTATAAGAAGGCTCGGCTCTTTAATGTTTATTTGCCACCCTTCAGAGAAAGACTGAAAATACGGGAGAAATACGGGAAAATACTTTTACGGGATGATAGCGGGATAGAACTGTAAAATACGGGAGAATTCCGGGGAAAAACGGGAGGGTTGACAGGTATGTATTATAAGCACTTGCAACCCTAACTAATCATACATGACATTGTAGACTGGATTAATGATGCTGAAATTGAACCTTTGCCATCACCAAAATTAAAATTATATGTTAAAATATTCAAATAGAAATAATAGCAAATCTCAATATTATTAATTCCCCTTGTACTCAAAAAATACATACAACCATGTTGGAGATTCCAAACTGTAACACAGGTATGGATGGCCTTTATGGATGACGTATATGGATAATATTAATAATGCAGATCATATGTTGAGCATGTGCATCCCTCTCTCTCACCTGCACACCTCTAGCTCATCATCAGTGCATGGTGGCTGCATGGCGCCATTATGATTGCTGGAAACAGTGCATTTATAGGGGGAGGGGACAGACAGATCAGGGTCTCCTGAACCTCCCTCTTCATACGTCTTTGTAATTGGCTCCCCCTCCTCACTTCTGCTTTCACTTGCTTTGCTCTGATTGGTTGCTTGGCTTTTATCCTCTGTTTTTGACACTGACTTTTTGTGGGCCTTGCCATTGGGACCCTTGCATTTTGGTGGCTGGTTCTCCTTCTGTGCCTCAGCTGAGTTGACAGACATGAGCTCAGTGCCGTCCTGTTGGGTTTGGGTTTGTTTGTGTCGGCTGCCGCTGCGTCTCCGTCTGGCTTTCTGTCGGCTCCAGGAACGAGCTTCTCTCCAGCGCTGCTCGTCCTCTGAGGATGAGTCGGAAAGTGTGCGAGTTTGTTTATGGGAGCGAGGTTGTTTCGGGTTTTGTCCCACGCACTCTGTGGAGCAGCCAGGTGTCCCGGTGCTCTCCCTGCGCCGGCGGACTCGGCGTTTGACTTGGCGCTTTGAAGTAGTGGGGGCGGGGTCAGAGGCGGGGTTTATGGGCATGATGGGTGTGGTCTGATCTGAGCCATGTCGTTTAGCTTGACCACTAGAGCTGCACAACACACACACATAAAAAAGCATGGAATAAACAACAAAGCGTGAAATGATTGGTGAGTGGATGATACCGAATGGATGAATAAAACGGGAACTACTTTGAAATTCTTTTCCCCTTCTTATTGGCCTACTTGTCCTTTACAATTAACTTCTTAAATATGTCGTTTTTTTTTTTTAAGAAGAGCAGAGGTGAAACGTGGCATTTAAAGGGCACCTATTTTACCCGCTTTTTTCAAGATTTAAGATAAGTCTTTTACGTCTCAGGTAAATACCCTTCAGATCATTTATTATAGCCTTGAACACAATGTAGCTGTTTTTGTTGCCTGTGCCTTTAATGCTTGTTCTCTCCGCCCACTGTTCCCACGTGCCTGTCAGAGTGTGCCGCAATCTCCGCCTCGGCTGCGTCAGATAAACAGCACAGTGACAGACATAAAGGAAGCAGATTTTACATTACATCTGTGAGGAATACTACAGTAAAAGCTTTCCCAATTATCATTTGATGTATTTGTTGTGGAGTTAATTCAAGCCTTTCTGCAACGATGAGTCACACACAATGTCATAACAAAGTTCACGCACATACACACAGACACACACGCACAGCACGCGTTTAACTTTGCACTGTTTTTGCACAACAATGTGACAGGATACACGTTAATATCCACTGCTGTATGGATATCTGTTATGCTAATGTACGAAATAAACCTGATTTAACGTCCACAAAGCGAGATTGAAGCAACTTCTTTTATAATTGTACTGACATTAAAATCGCTGTAATTCATTACAAACATGCACTGTTTTAACAATGTTTTAAACTTGTAAAACTCATTCTTGATCACATTTGATGATGATTGATGATGACAATGAGCTGAACAGATCTTTTAATCCCAGTTGCTTTGCACACGTCTTGTTGATATGATTATACGCATTATGGAGACCTGTTAATACACGGCTGTCAATCAATTCGGTGTGCGGTGGGACTCAAAATGGGAGAAATTTGGATCTTATTTTAACATCAGGAAATTTTTAAAAATCACTCCAATATGACAGTGGACCCATTATACCTACACACAGTTCTGTCCAAACAGCTCCCAAAAGATGACTTTCATACCCTAAAGCCCAGGAACCACCAAGCCAACGGCTGACCATAAGGCCACTGGTCATCGTCGGTCTTGCTAGTTGGTTTGGTTTGTCGCCTTTCATTGAGTTTACGTCGGATCAAGTTGGCCTGATCCAGTATGTAGAATCAGGCATCAGTGAAAAAGAGCACTCAGATTTTTCAACAACAAATCCAACTCAGGCTTATTAGGAATAAGTGCCTAGGACTACATATTTGAGAACTGTGAAATACGTGCCCTGGTCAACGTTTGGCTGCGTTTTGTGTGTAAAACAATCATTACTGGGCGGTATGGCATTATCGACAACTTCTGTTTCATGAAATATCTCTGGCTTTTTATTTTTCAAAACAATAAGTTCAGATCTCTGAACAATTAGCTTATTGTTCATATCAGAGTGAGATTTCTTGTTGATTTAACCAAATGCTTTGGCACAATTGAGTAAGTACAAATGTCTGTAGTTTGGCCCAAAACTAAGTGCATATGGCTTGTTGACTCAAACTAATAAGTCGAATCTCATTTAGACTGTCAAACTATTCACAACTTCTCAATCATTTTTCATTGTGTAAGCCATCACACTCAAAACCATCTATTCAATTAACAAACATAAGCATTTACTCATGTTTACAGCAAAAAATATTTGATAATGACATTGTTTGTGATGTCTGCTAAATTGGTAAATGATCTCTAATTGCAATACAATTGAACTATTTAATTAATCAATTCTGGGAGCATACACAGTAGTAAACATTTGAAGTGTATCAAAAACGTTTCATCAAAGTAGTCCAAAAATGATTCAGAAACACCCATTCTTGTCATAGGACAATTTTGATCCACTTCAAATGCTGAAAACTGTAAATGTAGATTAGCAATTAGTTTTGTTCATGGATGTTTATTTTGCAGTATTTTTCTGTATTTGTGGTAACGTAAGAAATATGAAATGCACAATACAGTAATTGGACAAGCAAGATTGCACTTTACATGTAATAAATTTGTACAAAAATAAATGTATGATATAAATACATATGTTCATCTTTTTTCTGTAGTATTGACCTCTCAACAAATAACTGATTTTTGTAAACCTTAATTTGCATGGTTGACTGTCATAGTGAAATGGCAACTAATCAATTGACCAGCGAGGCTCACATGATGACAAACATACTTTATGTTTTGGTGGCCCTGGCCAAATTACTGACACAATAACTAGGTTTTTTAAGCATGAATAAAATATTTTGGGTGAGTAACTACATTTTGCAGACATGCAATGAAGTTCTGAAGTTCCAGCAAACAGTTTTGAGATTTGCACTCACAGTTTAGAGAATGTCAAGGCTGTTTTTATAAAATGTGCCAAAGCAATTGTGAAAACTGTAAAAATACATCAATGGTGTCATTTCTTATCATAATAAGTCATTTTAATCAAAATTTTAATCTACATCCAGCTGTAGTTTTTCTAATACTGCACTTTATAGCTTATACCTGTATCCTGCACTTGCTGCTATTGCACTGCTGGTTATACATAAACTGCATTTCATTGCATTGTACTTGTACATGTGTAATAACAATAAAGTTGAATCTAATCTAATCTAATCTAAAAATTCATACAAAATGTTTGAAAACAAATTCTATAATTGTATTTTATACATGCTTAATATAATGTAATATACAGTTATTCTATTTCCCATCTTTAATTTAACCTAATACAAAGTTTCATAAATTAGATTATTCTATTGTAATCTTATTCAACAATTTAATGCAAAATCTTCATAATAAATGATATTATTACATTTAGCATTCTTCAATTAAAATCATATTATGAAAAAAATATTTACATTTACCATCAAAGTAATAAATGAGCATCTATTTTTATTTTTCTGCTTATTTTCTACCTTAAATTAAATTTATCTCATGCTTTTGAACTTCTCTGCATAAATATCCAAAGACAATGACATTACATAACTCACTCCATAAAGCCACACGTGCAAACATGTTAATAAACACACAGTAACCCCTGTCACCCACACTCACCTGCAAATGTCCTGTGAGGAGTGTGTAACTGATGTCTGAGAGATACTGTTCAGCACAGCTCCCTGCGTTGAGCTGCTGGCCTGAAACAATAATATTACACACTGTTGGCATTAGAGTTGCTTTGAATAATAATGGTGGGTGTGTGTGTGTGCGTGTGCATGTGTGTGTGTGTGTGTGTGTGTTTGTTACCTTAGATATGCTGCTGGATCGACTTCCCGATCTCCCAGGTGCTTTTTCACCCTGAAGAAAACAAAGTGGATTAACTTTATGCTCTTTTTACCTTAAAGTCAAGCCTTTATCATTGTAGTGCAATACTTTAATCTATTTCAGATTATAGACGCCTATAAATTGTACTCTAAATTTGCATATAAATTGAAGGCATATTTTACCCAAAATGAACATTTTCTCACCATTTACTCTCCCACAGGTGGTTTCAAACAATTATTTTTAATCTTTTTTATTGGTCTTTTGTATGACAATACAAATTGAATACTGATGTTAGGGTAAACCATAAGAGATTCTTCATTAATAATCCCATCCACAGTCACAGCAATTATTTTGGCTCAATTCGACAAAAAAATGAAATTAATTAATGAATAAATAATAATTAAGTACCAAATGAAATACATATCAGAAAATGAATAATATCTCAGAAAATAACCATATACAGTTGAAGTCAGAATTATTAGCCCCCTTTGAAATTTTTTTTATTTTCTAAATATTTCCCAAATGATGTTTTTTTAATTTGATTTTTTTTTTTTTATTTATTTATTTTCGAACAAAATATCATACATAAAATATCATTAACAAAAGAATACATTTCAACATGGTCGAAAATGGAGTGGGATGAAGCTCAAGCTTGTTATTTTCCCACCCCATTACCACATACATCATTCGTCTATTACTTAAACTTATTTCTTCCTTTACTTATCTCTTCCTTTCACATGAACACATTCTATCCTTTTGGCATATCCGACAAACTATATGTTTGGTTCCATTTTGTACCCGTATACCTTGTAACATAAACCCAGAGTAAAAAAAAAATAAAAATATTCAATATTCAATATTGTTCAATATTCTGCAAATAGCCATTAATTAAAATTTCATCATACCTTTCTCTTTTTATACCTTTTCAATCACCTTCATCGTTATACTCCTTTAATAATATATATTTATACAACTTTTTAAATTGATTATTATCCTGACATTGTTTAAGAGTCAGATCTAGACTGTTCCATAGTTTTACACCACAGACAGACATACACAAACTTTTTAAAGTTGTTCTTGTTTTCAACCTCCTAAAATTTAGTTCTTCTCTCAGATTATATCCCCCTCGTCGTTCTTCGAAAAACGTTTGTATGCATTTTGGAAGTAGTTTATTCCTAGCTTTAAACATAAATTGTGCTGTTTTAAATTTAACCAAATCATTAAACTTAAGTATCTTTAATTTAAAAAAATAAAAGATTTGTATGCTCCAAATACCCCACATTTTCTATGAGTCTAATTGCTTTTTTCTGAATTGTAAATATGGATCGTAAATTAGATTTATATGTATTCCCCCATATTTCAACACAATAACTCATATATGGCAACATAAGTGTGTTATATAATATAAACATTGATTTATTGTCCAGGATAAATCTAGCTTTATACACTATTGCTACAGTTTTGACTAATTTTGATATCACATTATTTATTTGCGGTTTCTAACTAATTTTATGATGCAGTACAACACCAAGAAACTTAATTGCATATACTCTTACTATAACTTCATTATCAATATGTAAATCTATATTATAACTGCTTTTTAATTTCCCAAATAACATAACCTTTGTTTTACTTATATTTAATGACAATTTGTTTACATCAAACCATAATTTCAACTTATTCATTTCTGTTTTAATCAACTCCATAAGTTTTGGTAAATTATGCCCAGAACAAAAAATACTTGTATCATCTGCAAATAAAATAAACTTAAACAACTCTGATATCTTACACATATCATTAATATAAATTATAAACAATATCAGACCTAAAACTGACCCTTGTGGTATGCCACACGTTACATTTAGAAATGACGATTTGTGGTTGCCAATTTCCATGAACTGTTGCTTATTTTTTAAATAACTGCTTTTCCAGTCCAAGGCTACTCCTCTAATACCATACCTTTCTAATTTAATTTAATGTTTAATAGAGCAATTAAATTTCCACAGTATGTCTAATAATATTTTTTCTTCTGGAGAAAGTCTTATTTGTTTTATTTTGGCTAGAATAAAAGCAGTTTTAATTTTTTTAAAACCAATTTAAGGTCACTGACAAAATTGTAGGAAGTACTTTTGTTGCATCATAAAGTGTAGTAATGATAACCATCCGACAATCTAATCCAGCACAAATTAGTTCTTGAAATGTCACTAAAATGCAGTGTTTGAACCTTGAATAACTGAACGAAAAAAAGAACGACCCCTTTTAATAGGCTGGCTATGGCCTGAAATACTATGAAAGTCAATAGTTACCAGTTTCTAACATTTTTAAAAACCTTCATGAAGAAAGAAACAGGTTTGAAACTTTCAAACTTTTATGCTGTAAAATCTTTCAAGCAGATGGTTTCATATATAGCAACCTACAAATTAGGATTGTTGTATTGTGCACATCACGCTTTATCTTGATTTTGACGAATGGCAGACATATGGAAAATCAGTGTGGTGATGCAGTAAAGTATTTGCGCATACAGCACATCAACAAACAGAGAAGTAGACTTTTAAAGCAAGATTTCTGTCACATGTTTAAACAGATCTTTAATGTGACTGCAGCTTTAAGTCAAATAAATCCTATTACTAAAAATATCTGGACCATCCTAAGAGCCATTTGCGTGCGCACACGTCTGCGTGTTCATGGAATCTAGGACTATTTTAAAGATTATTTAAGGGTAGAGAGATATAGGACAGGAAGTGATGAGGGAATCATTTAGGTCTTCATTCATTCAAGTGTAAAGACAAGACAACAGATTTCACCTACTTTCTTTAGCACGAGTTCCTGTGAACAATGAATCAGTGCATAGTATTCCAAGTAAAAAAACTGTTTGCCTTCATTTCTTTTTTATTTATAAAGTTAAACAACATAGCACTGACCTAGTGCTTTACAATAACATATCAAATCAAACTATAACAAAGTATTTGGGTCAATACTGAGAAATAGTCCCACAAAGAATGGAGTCTGTTTGTTTTCTAAATATAAATATATATTTAATTTAATTTAATTTCAGTAATAAATATTGATGGTTATATGATTTATTTGCAATACAAAGTTTGTAAAGTAATATTTTCAGTTCTTTAGTAGATTTATTATATGAGAAACTTTACAGAACAAATGGATCTGATTGGATTAGCACTGTAAACCTTAAATGCAACATTATTTTTTTTATTTAATTTGCTATGTTTTTAGTTAGTTACTTTACTCCCAAAATCATTCCACATAAATCCACAGATTTTTTACAAAATTCTGCACAGAAGTGGCAAAAAATCTCCTCAGATTCTGTCCAGCTGTCCAACTGTTATATTTGGAAGCCGATAACCAATATATAGGCTGACGAATACAAATCTTGATACAGATTTCTTTTCTGAGCTTGATAACAAAAAACACAAACAAATTGTTCCCTCTAGCACAAACTCTTCTAAAGAAAACCTCAGGGACAGCATCATGTAGTAGAGATCCACTGGCAGACATAATCCATAATTTATCAGCCAATCATTTATTTTCTTATTGGGCTGATAATGATAATGAACATTAGAAGAACCACTGAGACAGACATTTAGACTGTGAAATTTGTTAAAAATAAAATAATTTTCTGACTTTTTCTAAATAATTGTACATTTTTAGCCTAACATTGCATTTCATTTTATGAAAATTATAAAACACAAGAGTTTTTAGAAGAATTTCAGACTTAATGGTCATAATGGTCAAACTGACCGCAAGCATTTTAGCATCTGCTACTTTTTTACCTTTGAATATACATGCTTCTGCTGCCTAGTAACTTTCTGCTAATAAAAACACACCTTTCTGATAGCAAAAGCAACATTTTTACTGGGGTAAAAGATGGTATTTTTAGAGTAATGACATTTAAAGCTTAATTTTAACATTCTTTCATTTTAAGAAGCTTAAATTGTTAATATAACATGGCATGCATTCATTTCAGTATACAGTCTGTCAGACAGAGTGGCTATGGCCATTCTAAGTTATATAAAAGTGTTAAAAATAAAAATAAAATAAAACCAGTGCTGTTGAATGCTTGATTCTGATTGGCTGATGAACACTCTATGGTGTGCAATTATTATCAGATACAGTTAGGTCCATAAATATTTGGACATTGACACAATTCTAACATTTTCGACTATATACACCAACACAATGGATTTGAAATTAATATGAATAAGATGTGCTTTGACTGTCAGCTTTAATTTGAGGGTATTTACAATTCAAATCGGGTGACCGCTGTAGGAATCACAACAGTTTTCATATGTAACTCCCACTTGTTAGGGGACCAAAAGTAATTGGACTGAATAATAATCATGAATCAAACTTTCACTTTTTAATACTTAGTTGCAAATCCTTTGCAGTCAATTACAGCCTGAAGTCTGGAACGCATAGACATCGCCAGACGCTGGGTTTTTTTCCCTTGTGGTGCTCTGCCAGTCTCTACAGCAACGGTCTTCAGTTCCTGCTTGTTCTTGAGGCATTTTCCCTTCAGTTTTGTCTTCAGCAAGTGAACTGTATTCTCAATCGGATTCAGATCAGGTGATTGACTTGGCCATTGCAAAACATTTCACATTTTCCCTTCAAAAACTCTTTGGTTGCTTTTGCAGTTTGCTTTAGGTAATTCTCCATCTGCACTGTGAAGCACCGTCCAGTGAGTTCTAGAAGATTTGGCTTATATGAGCAGATAATATTGCCTGAAACACCAGAATTCATCTGGCTGCTTTTGTCAGCAGTCAATAATACAAGCACATCAATAAATACAAGAGAACCAGTTCCACTGACAGCCATACATGCCCACGCCATGTCACTACCACCACCATGCTTCACTGCTTAGGATCATGAGCAGTTCCTTTCCTTCTCCATACTCTTCTCTTCCCATCACTCTGATACAAGTTGATCTTGATCTCATCTGTCTATAGGATGTTGTTCCAGAACTGTGAAGGCTTTTTTAGAACTCTAATCTGGCCTTCCTGTTTTTAAGGTTCACCAATGGTTTACATCTTGTGGTGAACCCTCTGTATTCACTCTGGCGTAGGCTTCTCTCAATTGTTGACTCTGACACACATACACCTACCTCCTGGAGAGTGTTCTTGATCTGGCCAACTGCTGTGAAGGGTGTTTTCTCCACCAGGGAAAGAACTCTTTGGCCATCCACCGCAGTTGTTTTCCGTAGTCTTTCGGGTATTTGCACTGGTGCATTCTTTCTTTTTACGAATGTTCCAAACAGTTGTTTTGGCCAAGCCTGATGTTTTTGCTATCCCTCTGATGGGTTTGTTTTGTTTTTTTCAGCCTAATGATGGCTTGCTTGACTGATAGTGACAGCTATTTGGATCTCATCTTGAGAGTTGACAGTAACATATTCCAAATGCAAATAGCACACTTGAAATGAACTCTGGACCTTTTATCTGGATCCTTTATATTCTCATTGTAATTGGAATAATGAGGGAATAACACACACCTGGCCATGGAACAGCTTTAAAGCCAATTGTCTAATTGCTTTTGGACCCTTAACAAGTGGGAGGCACATATGCAAACTGTAGTAATTCCTACACCGTTCACTTGATTTGGATGTAAATACTCTCAAATTAAAGCTGACAGTTAAAGCATATCTTGTGCGTTTCATTTTAAATCCACTGTGTTGGTATATAGGGCCAAAAATGTTAGAGTTGTGTCGATGTCCAAATATTTATGGACCTAACTATATATATATATATATATATATATATATATATATATATATATATATATATATATATATATATATATATATATATATATATATATATATATATATATATATGTCTAAAGTAGTTCTACTCAGGTTTTTACTATTCCATTATCAGTTCCATATGACTATGCTGAACGAATTTCAGTTATTTCACAGCCTACACAGTCAAAAATCAAAACAAAAATCATATGTATAATGCAACTAGTCCTGCACGCAGCAACAGTTGGAGGACAAAAGTCTGACCTGCCTTGGAATACAACATCTGAACAATAGATGCATTGCAAATGACGCACTATGTAGTATGCACTTTTACACAATGCACTGTGCAATAACACCACTACATGAAGCATACAATCAGATGGACAGAATCATGTATATAAAACAAATGAAAGAGGTCTTTGTTAACCTGTTAAACCAAATGCTAAAGCAAGTAAATGCCATTTCAGGTTTTCATTAAAAGGAACGAAAGAAGATGCTAGTATTACATTGTGATCTTTACTCAAAAAGTTAGAAAGATGTTATTATGTGTAATCAAACTATATTTAAAATACTATTATCAAAAGTATCATACTTTTTGTTTGTTATAATTAATACAATAAAACTTGATTAAATTGGTAAAATGCAGATCTTACAGTTTGGAATCAGTAAGATTTATTTGTGTTGTTATGGTTTTTAAAAAATAATAATGAAATAAAATAAAATAAAATGCAGCATTTATTTAATTACAAATATATTTAATATACAAAATTATTACTCCATTTTTTTGTGTCACATGATCCTTCAAAACTCCTACTGGATTAGTTCTCAGGACACATTTCTAACTATTACCAATGTTAAAAACAGTTGTGCTGCTCAGTCAATTATTTTCAAATAAAAAACTGTATTAGCATTTATGGCCTCCATGTGCCTGAGGCAGAGCTGATTCCTCTTGAACTTTTAACGGATCCACCTTTTCCTCTGACCCACACCCGTGGCCCATCATTAGCTGAACTATCTGCCCTTTAAATTAGCATGCAAAAGCAAACACACAAATCACTATCAGACTGAGGACACCGCTGTTTCTTTATAAATATATAAATTAGTGTGGCATGGGCAAAGAATAATCATGATAAATTGCATCCAAAATAAAGGTTTTGTTCTGAAGTGTGTGTACTCTCTCTCTCTCTCTCTCTCTCTCTCTCTCTCTCTCTCACTCTCTCTTTCTATATATATATATATATATATATATATATATATATATATATATATATATATATATATATATATATATATGCACATATTTGAGAAAATGTTTAATTATATTTAGATGTAATATACAGTTGAAGTCAGAATTATTAGCCCCCTGTGAATAATTTTTTCCCCAATTTCTGTTTAACAGAAAGAAGATTTTAATAACTCATTTCTAATAACTAATTTATTTTATCTTTACCATGATGACAGTAAATAATATTTAACTAGATATTTTTCCAAGACACTTCTATATAGGTTAATTCAACACAATCTCACGGCAATTCGTAACCTTTTGATTTAGTGGCTAATTCGTACGATCTAATTCGTAATATTTAGTACGATTTGCTCATCCACTAATGACGGTTAGGTTTAGGGGTGCGGTTAGGTGCCACGCCTCCTTTTTAAAATCGTACAATTTCGTACGACTGAACTCGTACGAATTCGTACGCATTAGCCACTAAACTGTCAAAACGTAAAATACTTACGTTTTCTCGTGCGATCAGGCTGGTTAATTAGGGCAGGTTAGGGTAATTAGGCCAGTTATTGTATAACGATGGTTTGTTCTGTAGACTATTAAAATATATATAGCTTAAAGGCGCTAATAATATTGACTTTAAAATGGTTTTTAAAAAATTTAAAACAAAATTTAAAACAAAACAAAAAAGACTTTCTCCAGAAGAAAAAATATTATCAGACATACTGTAAAAATATCTATGCACACCATTTTTTGTATAGTTTATTTTTATGTATTTATCTTGTATTATATATTCATTCATTTTCCTTCAGCTTAGTCCCTTATTTTTCCATTTACTATTCCAGCATGTTTTACACAGCGGATGCCCTTCTAGCTGCAACCCAGTACTTGAAAACACCCATACACTCTCGCATTCACAAAAAAAACTCCTACACTAGGCCAATTTTGTTTACCCAATTCACCTATAGTGCTAATGTCTTTGGACTGTGGGGGAAACCAAATGAAACCCATGCAAACATGGGGAGAACATGCAAACTACACACAGAAATGCCAACTGGCCCAGCCAGGACTCAATCCAGTGACCTTCTTGCTGTGAGCCACCCTGCTGCCTTTTACATACATATAATAAATAAATATGCACATATCTTATGTCAAAACAAACTCTGGATGTGATTAACCATGATTAATCTTTGCCCAGCTCTAATATAAATGTAACTATACCTTCCAAATCAGGCTTATAGAGAGCAACAAGTCAGATAATATCACAATAGTAACCACAACCATCAAAATGCTTTATCTTGCAGCAGACTGATGAATATAACAATATAATAACATAACAGAGTGTGTGTTTAGCTGCTAGTTTTTGAGCTGTTCTCTCTCTTCTACAGCGACACTATATTGTTTTGAATTATTGATGAGAAGCTGACAGAGATCAACATCTGATCGCCTCATAAATATTTCATACACCCGCAGTGGATCTTTTAGTAAGCGTGCAGGTGCAAATGCATTTTTTCAGATGAAATGGGAGTATTACGAGCAACGTATAATGACAGCGCCATATGATAATAGCTCTATAGTGAACCCACACGTTTACATTAGGCAGTTGTGTTTTCATGCGGTGTTCAAACCTATAAAAACAGCCACCGCATATTTAGAGATGCTGAAATGTTTTCCACCCAGAATGCACTGCTCAAACATGTATATTTTTTTCTTACATCTCCACTTATGAAAAGAAATGCAACAAATTGGTTACTATAATAAATAGGTGACATGGTGGCTCAGTGGTTAGCACTGTCGCCTCACATCAACAAGGTTGCTGGTTCGAGTTCCGGCTGGGTCAGTTGGCATTTCTGTGTTGAGTTTGCATGTTCTTCCCGTGTTGACAAGGGTTTCCTCCGGGTGCTCCAGTTTCCTCCACAGTCCAAAAACATGCACTATTAGGTGAATTGGATGAACTAAATTGGCCATAGTGTATGAGTGTATGTGTGAATGAGTATGTACCGAATGTGTTTCCCAGTACTGGGTTGTCTCTTCTATATTTTGATTAAAAATTTTCCACAACCCTTTTTAAAAACAACCTTAAATAAATAATGTTGACCCTCACATAAAATCCAAAAAAACTGATGCTTTACACAGGCTTTATAATTAGGTTGACTTGTGTTATGCGTTTAATGGCTTCACTTTCTACATAAAAGCCTTCCAATCGCTCACCTTCTCTAAAAATCTCCTTCCTCACTGGAAAAATAGTGCCTATTCATCTAGTCTTGAATTTCTATACTCTGATAACACGTGTAAAATGACCTCCATATTGATATTTTCACATAATCAATGTCGTTTCTTCACACAGGATCACTCTCCTTCAGACTTTCTGAAGCCACAGATCTGTTCAATTCAAAATAATAAAAACTGCTTTTTAATACAAATTTACCTTAAAAAAATAGGTCTTAGTAAAGGTTTTGACAAAAAGACATTAAAGGGGTAGTTCATCCTAAAATGTAAATTCTGTCATTATTTACTCTCGCTTTACTTGTTTTTTACCTTTATGAGTTGCTTTCTTCTGTTGAACACAAAAGAAGATAGTTTGAAAAATGCTGGAAACTTGTAATAATTGACTTTCATAGTATTTGCTTTTTCAATTCAAATTTCCAACTTTCTTTAAAATGTCTTCTTTTGTGCTCAGCGGAAGAAAGAGTCCAACACAATATCACGGCAATTCGTAAATTTTTGATTTAGTGGCTAATTCGTATGATCTAATTCCTACAATTTAGTACGATTTGCTCATCCCCCAATGACGGTTGGGTTTAGGGGTGGGGTTAGGTGCCACGCCTCCTTTTTAAAATCACACAGTTTCATACGACTGAACTCATATGAATTCGTACAAATTAGACACTAAAGTGACAAAACGTAAAATACTTACGTTTTCTCGTGAGATCAGGCTGAATGAATCTCATAAAGGTTTGGAATCACAAATTGTGTGTCATTTTTAATTTTGGGGGTGAATTAACCCTTTAACTGAGGTTTTATTGAGTTTCTGATTGCCTTATAATGTCCCATTATTTAAGTTTTACTTTAGATTTTATTTTTAATTACTGATGCTTTCAACACAATCTCACGGCAATTCGTAACTTTTGATTTAGTGGTTAATTCGTATGAATTCGTACGATTTAGTACGATTTGCTTATCCCCCAATGACGGTTGGGTTTAGGGGTGGGGTTAGGTGCCACGCCTCCTTTTTAAAATCGTACAATTTCGTACGACTGAACTAAAGCCACTAAACTGACAAAACGTAAAACACTTACGTTTTCTCGTGAGATCAGGCTGGATGCTTTTTAAAACCTGAAACCACATATAGCACAAACTGACTTTTACCTCCTATATTTTACTATCGTCCATTTGAATAATTCATTTAAGAATTCAGATCCGTAAGTGCTGTGCAGAAAAAAAATCCACTAGAACATTCTTGTAGAAGACCTGTGTCTGGCCGATATAGAAAGCTGTAATAGGGTTATATATTTTTAGCCTTGACCCTTTAAGTTTGGGTCAAAGATCAAGTCGGTGTCCCAGCATTCAGGGTCAAAAGTCATTACTACTGTTTGTCTCTCTAGACAGGTCTCCTAATAGGAAAAGCATGGGTTTTATCATTGTTTAAACCAAGCGATAGCTTGAACAAAATGTCATTTTGATCGTGAGTGAGGCACAATCAAACAAAAACAGCTGACACTTCATGGACAGGGTAAAAATTGTGTCCCACAAGTGTTTTTTTTCTTCATTTTTATATTATAAAGACTATATATTGCATTGTATGATAGACACTACTGGTCATACATTTTGGGTCAGAGTTTTTTAAGAAATAACTAATTTTATTGAGCATTTATTTGATCAAAAATATTTCTGGGCAACAAACACAGTTTCAAGTGTCATACATTGAATTTTATTGCAAAACAGTTGGAGCAGGGGTTACTGAAAACCTATTTGTAATGACTTTTCCCTAACAAAAGACACATAAAAAGCATATTATTTATAATAGAAATCTTTTGTTACATTAGAAACACCATTACTGTTATTTCAGATTAATATATCCTTGCTGAGAAAAGCTGTTCACTTCTTTTAAACAGTATATGTGATCCAAAACTTTAAAAAGATGAAATCCCATCAAATTAAATTAATATTTATTTTATATACATAGAAAAATGTCAAATGCAAGGTGTTTTATTTAAATAACATGTGGAAATAACTTGAATTTATTATTTATCAAAATTCCATAATCTTGGCAAAGGAAAAAGATTTAAAATGACAATTTAATTTGCAGTTTAGGACTGTCAAATGACTGAATTTGTTGGTGTATGTAAACTACTGATTCGCTGAATGTCATTTTAAGGAGTGTCTTTTGTAAAGCATGGTAAAAAAATATGAGTCTTTTTTGTTGAGAAACAAATATTAAACGTGCTAATTTTAGAAAAGTTAACATTTAAAGCTGTGTTGCTCTTATTTTTTTTCGTCTTTGACTCAAGTCAGATTTGTTTTACAAACTACAAAGATAAAATGCATAACATGATTTTACAATTTGGTTATATTCATCAACCACAAGCAGTAACTGAGGGCTAATTGAAAGCCTAGGCATCTATCAACACTCCAATGCAAATATTACAAGGTATTTCATTTCTACCATCTCCATTTAATAAAATCAAGTAATCATGACATCGAATACTATCAGAACTATCCAAATTAACATTCACTTACCCATAAATTCACCCATTTATGTTCTATAAGCTACCAAACTGCCATCAAGTTCTGCTTGCTCCAAATGGCGATGCATGTAGGAGCTCAAACAAGCATGTTGACTTACTAGGAAGTCTGGATTAGCTCTATACTTCTCTATAATCTGTGAGTGGTCGGTCTACTTCTGGTTTTAGATGCACATGGGATCGGTGTTAGAGCCTGCTCACATATTTTTGAGCTCTGCCATCTGGAGTTTCTGCTAAACACAAATTACTACAGCCTGGAATCACAATTCGGCTTCAGAGCAGCTGCTATTATATAGATAAACCTGTCAGTGTTGAATTTATGCACACTTACTGTATGTATGCAGGTGCTTGGACAATGGTGACCCTCCCTTGCAGATTTGTTTGTTTAAGAGACAATGTGCCTGCAGCCAATCACTGACTGAGATTAAAGCGCTGGCTGCCGTTCAACAGCTAACTATAGATGGTGGTGCATTATGGGATAATGTGCTGATGGGATACACCTGGCCACAAACTGACTCGCACAGAATCAGAAATCAGCCATAGAAAGCAGCACACAGATGATGTGTTTTGTTTATTTAGATGCATTCAGGAAGGGGCAAAATAAAGAGATTTTGTTGAATGGAAGTTAATAAATCAGATGCTTCAGAGTGTTGAGGACATTTTCTTTGTTTTTTTTAAAGGAAGAGTTCATGATAAAAAAAAAGTTGCAAAACAAAAAAATCTTTCATTTTGTTTTATATATTACAAACAATACGCAGTTCTACAGTGCATCCGGAAAGTATTCACAGTACTTCACTTTTTTCATGTTTCATGTTACAGCCAAAATATTATTAAATTATGAATTTAATTCATTATTGTCCTTAAAATTCAGCAAACAATACCTCATATTGACAGTTCGAACAAATGCAAATGAAGATTGTTTGTATGGGGATCGCATGTACAAAATATTCAGACTTCGCTTAATACTTTGTATTTCCTCAAATACTTTTAAGTGTGATGCAACAAATTTCCAGGTTCTCCATTCTAAATTCCAGTGCCATTCAAACTCCATCAGGTTGTATGGGGAGCATTGGTGCACATTTTCAGATCTCTCCAGAAATGTTAAATCGGGTCCAGGTCTGGGCTGTGGCTAGGCCACTCAAGAACATTCACAGAGTTTCCCATAGCCATTCCTCTGTTATTCTGGCTGTGTGGGATTCCAGGACATGCTGAATTATTTGGAGATGAACAAGCCGACAAAGTCGCCAAAACAACCCTTACAGTAAAGATAAAGGAGTGCAAAATCCCAGCTTCGGATTTAAAGCCACTAATAAAACGCTATATTTTTAACAAATGGCAAACAGAATGGGATCAATGACCAGAAAATAAACTTTTTGAAATTCAGCCAGAAATAGGAAGAAAATCTAATTAATTTTTTAAACTAAAGAAATGATGAAATTGTTTATAGAAGATGCCACATTGGACACAAGAGACTCACACATGAACATTTACTCAAAGGAGAACCACCAAAATGCCAATATTGCAACAGAAACCAAACTGTTAAACATGTAGTTGTGGAATGACCTATTTTTAATGTTATCAAACAACAATTTTTATCTGCAGAGATTTTAAATTAAATATTTTTAAATGTGAATCCTTCTAAAACTGTAAAATTTTTATCAAAAGTAAACCTTAAAAAAACTGTTTTAGATTTTTATCTTATATATTATCATTATTACTATTTATTTACTTTATCTTGTGTATTATTTATTGCTATTGATGACCTTTAATTGTTAGAATGATGAACCAATGCTCCAGTTTGAAAGTCCAGAAAGCTCTAGAACATTTTTTTCATTGAACATACATTTCTGCATTCATCATTCCCTCAACCCTGACTTGTCTTCCAAAGTTCCTGCACTGAAAAACATCCCCACACCATTTTTTACTGTAGAGATGGTATTGGCCAGTTGATTACCAGTGGCTGGTTTCCTACAAGTTTCTTTGGCATGATGAGTCAAACATTAAACTCTGTCTGAAGTCCTTCAGGTTTCTTTTGGCCTAATTGGTGGAGTGCTGCAGAGATGGTTGATGGAAGGTTCTCCTCTCTCCACAGAGAAACACTGGAGGTCTTTCAGAGTGATCATTGGGTTTTTGATCAACACCCTGACTAAGGGCGTGCTTGCACTAGGTACAGTTGCCTTGAACTGTACCAAAGTATGCTTGTCCCCCCTCGCCTCTCCGCCTCGGCCTGCACTCACACTGCCTTTTGCCTTCTGAACCCGAGCACGCTTAAGTCATCGATGATGTGACTGTTCAGTTTAACAGAAGAGAAGTGTTCTCGCTCTGTAGAATAAAGATTGCTTTAGTTATATTGTTTTGTATTATTTTTAGTCCTTTGATATGCAGTAACACGCAGTCAAATATATGACGAACAAATCCACCAGTTTTGATTCTCATAAATTATCATGAAAGTCATCATGCTGGACGTATTAAGAGGGTTGCTGAAGGTGCAGCTGTTTGCAGAGGGGGATTTGTGTCTTTATTAAACTATGACAGTAAACTATGAAACGTAAGCATGATTAATAAATCCATGTGAAACAGTCCCGTTGCGTTTTAAATTTCAGGCTCAGGTGCGCTTTGCACTCACACTACAAGCCAAAGCCCAACCAAACCGTGCCCTGGCACACCTCTTCCAACTGGGCCAGGGTGGGCCAACTGAACCAGGCCTAGGCCCAATTCGGAGCACTCACACTAGTCAAATGAACCGTGAAACACGCCTGGGCATGGTTCGGATACCATAGTGTAAGTGCACCCAAGGCCCTTCTCCCCTGATCACTTAGTTTGGCCAGGTAGCTGCTCTGGTAGTTCTGGAAGTCCCAAACCACTTCCATTTACAGATGACAAAGGCAACTCAGCTTATTACAGCTTTTCTCAGTGGCTTTGGTGCATTTCTCACAACACTATTTACATTTGCACAACAGTTAATGCATTTCTCAAAACAATTAGTACAAACTGCAAAACCTTGTTGATAACCTGCAAAAGCTCGTCCCTTGCTCAAAATGGATAGTTCATGTCAATGAAACTTTCATTCATGTCAATGAAAGTGTCATTGTCATTAAGATGAAAAGTCCTGACACCATTGTTTATGAACAAGATAGTCATGTTTTCATTATGACAGTTCACTCTCGAAAATTTCCAATGCAAATAAGTCTAATTTTGGTGACACTTCCTGAAAATGCTCAAGACAGCACTATATGCTATATGCACAGCCATTTGAAAACTACAGAAAAGTTAGACATCACTTCATTTAGTGAAGTATCTGAGTACAAGAGACTGAGTATGTATGTTTCACATTTTTACTGCATATGTTCTTTGCAATTCTAATTTATTCACAGCATTGTGCAAAAGAATAAATACACACTTATTTACAACAAACATAAACTTCCTTTGGGTAGAGCTGTGCACGATTTTAAACATATGCAGTACATGTTGGAACTGAAACTACAACATACATAGGTCTGTAAATCATTCATGAAATTGTTTGAAATCTAGAAGACATTTTCAGGAAAAAAAAAGAATTAAAAATTTTTATCAAATTAGCTTGACAGATTTTGACAACTAGTTCAGCATTTTTGTATGTAACACCTCAAGTAATGAAATGAGGACTATTAGTTTTATATGGAATGACTATTCAGCATTCACATTTTGACTGACATGACATAAGCAAATGATAATGTTATAAAACAGCAGAGAGTTGTATGAAAGCAATTTGTTGGAAGGAATGAGAAACTGCTACTTTGATGCGCACAAATGAATAATTGTTTTGAGAAATGAATTAACTGTTGTGCAAATGTAAATATTGGAGTGAGAAATGCACCAAAGTGACGGAAAAAAACTGTAAGACCTTCAATGCTGCAGAATTTATTCTGTACCCTTTCCAGATCTGTGCCTCAATGCAATCCCATCTTGGAGGTCTACAGAGAATTCCTTGAACTTCATGGCTTGGTTTGTGCTTTGACATGAACTGTAACAGTGGGAACTTATAGAGAGGTGTGTCCCGATCAGATCATGTCCAATCAGCTAAATTTACCACATTCAATTCATCTTTATTTCTATAGCCTTTTTACAATGTAGACTGTGCCAACGCAGACTATAGAATTACAAGGAGTATAAAAAGCCATAAGAATATTTCATATCGTGGAACATTCCAGCATAGGGACCAAATAGGGATTGCAGTCTCAAAATCTCAAACTTTACAATGTCAAGAAAGATCAGTGGAAACAGGATGCACCTGAGCTACATTTTAAATGATGTGAAGATTTCACAATGTATTATTTGTAGAATTTAGAGGAAAAATAATGATTTGAATCAATTTTGGAATAAGGCTGTGACATAAAATGTGGAAAAAGAGAAGTGCTGTAAATAATTGTATGTACTATATGTATCCACAAATCACAGCATACGCCAGTTATAGTAAACATTCATTATCCTTCAGCTTAGTCCCTATTTTCATCAGGGGCCGCCACAGCAGAATGAACCACCAACTTATCCAGCATATGTTTTACACAGCGGATGCCCTTCCAGCTGCAACCTAGTACAGGGAAACATCCATATACACTCATTCACACACATAAACTACGGCCAATTTAGTTTATTCAATTCACCTAAACCGCATGTCTTTGGACAGTGGGGGAAACTGGAGCACCCAGAGGAGACCCATGCAAACACGAGGAGAACATACAAACTCCACACAGAAATGCTCCCTGACCCAGCCGGTACTTGAACCAGCGACCTTATTTCTGTGAGGCGACAGTGCTAACCACTGAGCCACAGTGTCACCTGCTAGCAAACAAATGTGCAAAATTTATAGCATGTAGAACACAGAAATAATTTACAGAATAAAGAAAGAGAAGACTGATTGATTGACTAAACAAACTTACAAACAAACAAACGAATGAATAAACAAATAAATGAAAAAGCAAAAATTTCAACAATCAAAAATTGATTGAAAACAATTGATGGAAAAGATAAATAAACAGTCGATTGAACAAACAATCAAACGTAAGATCAAATGAATGATCAAACAATCGATAAAATCAACAAACAATTAATTAATTGAACAGTTAATAGAACAGACCAACAAATTATTGATAGAAAAAATGAATGACTGCAAGAACTAACAAACAATCGATAGAACAAACAAATGACTACAACAAATGGACAAACTAACAAAAAGTGTAACTATCCGCTGGTTATTAAACAGTCCACGCTTCCAAGATACTGATGCCCACATTGTATTTTATTATGGAACACCATGAAAACTAAATAAAAAAAACAACAAAACACACCATAATTGAAGGACAGCAAAACAAATAAAGCAATTTACAAATAATAACTATTTTACCGTGTTGGCCTGATGACCAGCAGTAGAATAATCAGGAGCACTTAACATATGTTTGTATCAATGTCTCGCCATACTGCTTGTGCCAACTTTCACAGGTTAAATTAATCAGTGAGTGTCATTTGACATCTAGTCTTAGCCTCAGACGTCAGGCCAAGCACCACCCACGGACCTTTGGCTAAACATCTGATGCATATGGCACACTTTTCTGGAAACACTTTAGCAGATCCTCTGTCGTAAGTTTTCAGCTTTTCTGGGAGTCTAGTGTGTGGCAATCTTAATCAGTCTGCCTGGAAACAAGTATGAGCGGCTTAAAAAGCTGTGATGTTTGTATTGATGATGGTGCTCATTAACAAACGTTTAACTTTCATAGACATTTACGAACCGGTGATGTACTGCCTGCACAGTCTGTTTTTGTGAAGATGTAACGATGAGCATTTATCAATTTGACTTAAATGCTGGATTATTAAAAGTGTGTAATTCTCACTGCATAAAAGCTTCATCACGTGATGTCGACAAATATATTCTCGGTTTTTTTTCTGATGGTAGTGAAAACTTCAAATATTCTGTCATTTTAGTCATAAAGATAGTAACTGTTTTGTTATTTGTGGATACTTACAAAAACAAAAACACCTTGCTTTTATACAACAAAGAAAACGTTCACTCTGTCATCTCAGTCTGTATGATCTATATGTAGAAATGCATCGACAAAATAATGAATGAATCTCAGAACAGAGTCTACATACATGTCCTACTGATTTCTTGTGTTTTTATTTACGGTTGTGTGACGGGCTGTTATTCTGAGGACATTACCACACCCACAAACATGGTGCAGTACAAAACGAAATGTGATTGGTTGGTTAACCTGTCAGTCAAATAACAGTGGGCAAGCAGTCCTTGGCCATTCAAAGCGGCCAAAGTTCCCAGACATTCAGCTGTCAGTCTGAGGTCTGGCTACACTAGACTATGTGACATTGGTCTTAATCAAACATAATACAATAAAACGACAAACCAACAAACTAATGGTTGATAGAATTAGCAAACAAGCAACAAACAAGCAATCCATAGAATAACCGACCAAATGATCGTGTAACCAATCAATAGAATGACTGAAAGAAGTAATAAACTATGAACTAAAATGTCAAACAAATTATGAATAATTAAACTGATAGATAGATAGATAGATAGATAGATAGATAGATAGATAGATAGATAGATAGATAGATAGATAGATAGATAGATAGATAGATAGATAGATAGATAGATAGATAGATAGATAGATGGATAGATGGATGGATGGATGGATGGATGGATGGATTCACTTGACTTCACTTGACTAGACATGTTTACATGTTTTCATATTGTGTAAATATTCCCGGTGTGAGGCAGAAAAAAAATGGATTTATTACACTTTGACATTTTCTTTTGGCAGCAAATAAAGGAATTTCCACCAAACCTTCAGGATAAATGTTTCAAAGCAATATTTTGACACTCTACCAGTCAAAAGCTTCACTGTAAAAAATTCTGGGTTTCACACAATTGATTTGTGTTGGGACATCATGAAGGAAATAAGTTAACATATTAGTTTTACAAACATAAATCATTTAAGTTTTAAAAAAAAAAAGCTAATTTTAAATAAGTTGAACAAACTTTTTTTTGAGTTTTGGAAGCATTAAGATCTTTATTTATTTCAGTTTTTTAAGACATTAAGGATATAATGTTTTTTTTTTTTTATCAATAAGCGATTAAAAAAATGAAATTTGAGTGGTAAAATGTTAAAGAGGTGTGTTCTGTTCAGTGGTGTAAAGTAACAAATTACAAATACTCAAATGACTGTAATTGAGTAGTTGTACTTTTACTTTCCCTTGAGTACATTTTTAGTGCAGTATCAGTACTTTTACTCCACTACTTCAACCTGAAGTCACTGCTTTATTTTTTCTTGTCTGTGGGGATTAGAAAAATCCTGTGATTCCTGTCCAATCAAATCGCACATACTGTAGAAAGTAAATGGCATCATACAAAACCTCAAGACATAGGTATTTATAAATGCAGCAAACCGTTTGGAAGCATTAAAGGTGTCTATAAAGATGTTTATTTACATGCAATCACCCAGAGACTGTTTAGATGCATGTCACTGATGAGAGGACGACAGATGTTTTCTGGATGATGAACGAAATGGCCTTAAACACCCAGCAGGCTCAAGACGTCCACATGAGGTCAGATTGACGTTAAACCCCAACGTTGTGGGGATGTTGCATTTTGTTTGGAAATGAAAATCCGGTTGACATCAGAACCCAATGTCAGGCCGACGTCAATGTCTAACGTCCAACCTAAAATCAACCAAATATCAACATCTAATGATGTCACAGATTAATGTTGTGTGGACATTACCACTATGACGTCTATCAGACATTGGATTTTGGTTGCCATACCTGACGAATAAATGTCAGCATTTGATGTCAATATGGGGTTGGTTTAAGATGTTGGCCGACGTTGGATTTTGGTCACTTTCTCACACAACCTAAAATCAACCAAATATCAACATCATTTGATGTTGTTATTGGACATCAAAATATCGTTGTCTATAGACACTGGCTAGACATTGAAATTTGGTCACCTGACGTAACAACCTAAATCTAATCTAATATTAATGTCTTATGATATTGAGTGCCTTCTGAGCAATAACTAAATGTTCTACAGAATGTTACGTTTACACACATCCACTAATTACATGTAAATGCATCAGCTTTTTACAGCGTCATACTTACTACTCACTACTCTTGAGCACTTTTGAAAGGTCATCACAACAGATACTTTTACTGTACTTTCAATACATTTTAAGCAAGTAATGGTACTTTTACTTGAGTATGATTTTTCAATACTCTTCCCATCACTGGTTCTATTATACTAAATGTAATTTATTTCTGTGATGAATATTCAGCACCCTGTATTTCAGTCATTAATTCAGGAATTGTTGAAACTGTGATATATTCTTTTATTGCAGGATTTGTTGCTGATAAGAAAGCTCAAACAAAACAATTTATTAGAAATAGATTTAGTGGCAATATAAATCAATTCTTTTGTTGCAGGATTCACCATTGAATAGAACGTTCAAACGAAACAGGTTACAATAGAAATACATATTTGGTGTCAATATAAATAATTTAAGATCAATTTAATGCATCCTTACTGAATAAAAACACAAATTTAACAAATCTGGATAATTTATAAAGAATCAAGTGACAGAATAATTTTAATTTACATTTTAAAAAGTATTTTTAGAAATACAGTTATTTTCCAAGTACTCCACAAACGGCAAATCTTTTGATCAATAATGTAATTAATCATTACAAGTGTCTCAAACTATCTGTCATCAAGTTTTAAAGAGCAAAGGTCAGGATGGTCAGAAAGGGAAGCCCATTTAGCACTCACTATGGTGCCAAGTGAATGTGTCTGTGTGTTTCTGTGCATACTAAAGAGTGATTACAGCTGACAGCTCCAGCAGAGACACCAGTGGATTACACAGCGGCTGGAGAGAAAACTGCTAAATCAAACACGTGAAATCCAGATCACACTCTTGACTGCCGCAAAAACACCTACAACATATGACGGCTCCGAGAGTCTTGATGTTGCTAAATCGGACCATATTATAAAGACAATTACTCTGAAGTGTTTTGGCACTGCTTAGTTCTTGACAGGTGAAGATGTGAATTCTGAAATGCATTAGTACACTGCACTGTTACTTTCATGATTAGGATCACGGATTTGAACAAACACCTAGTTTATGGCTTTAACCTAACTCTTGATGTAGTGTTAGTGCTACTGGCATGAATGTTATGTAACCTCTTGTTTGCTGAGGAGAGATCGGATGTTGTGTAATTTTTGTTACTTAAGTTTTGAGAACGATCTAAAAGTACAGTGAACTAAATGATTATCGAAGCAAAAATGTTTAGAATTGGACAATGTTTGTGATATGCTAATCAGTAATGCATACTACTTGACTTTTTTCCTCAAATTGAACTATTTTTAACTTAAAATATGGCATTACTTACAGATTTACATGATTCGTGCAATTTCTAACTTAAATATGATAACAGAAGAAATGTTTTGCATATAAGGTGTAAAAATAAGAGTGAATGTAATTGAAAATATTATTTGCAAGTACTAGAGTTAGACCTAGTCTCGTTTTTAAAATAAAGTTTTTATTTCTTTACGCTTATAAAGCAATGGTGTTCCATCATTGTTCCAGACTAAATTATGAGCTTGTATTAAAGACTTGTTTTCTGCAATTAATTTAGTATGAGAAGATTGATATACATGTTAAAAGGACATCCATTCAATCTGTCTTTAATTAACTCACTGATCTATTAATAATAATATTAATAATAATAATCTAAGTGGCGCAGTGGGAAGCACGTTCGCCTCACAGCAAGAAGGTTGCTGGTTCAAGCCTTGGCTGGGACAGTTGGTCATTTCTGTGTGGAGTTTGCATATTCTCCCCGTGTTCGCATGGGTAATTCCTCTGGGTGCTCAAGTTTCCCCCACAATCTGAAGATATAGATGAAATGGGTAGGCTAAATTGTCTGTAGTGTTTGTGTGTGAATGAGTGTGTATGGATGTCTCCCAGTGATTGGTTGCAGCTGGAAGGGCATCCACTGTGTAAAATATATGCTGGCAAAGTTGGCGGTTCATTCTGCTGTGGCGACCCCAGATTAATAAACGGACTAAGCCGAAAAGAAAATGAATGAATCAATGAATAAACAACATATTCTGGGCTTTGCATTATCCAGAATTGGGAACTGGGGTTATAACAAGCCATTTGAACTCATATGACTTTAATACACACACACACACACACACACACACTATCTATATATATATATAGATAGATAGATAGATAGATAGATAGAGAGAGAGAGAGAGAGAGAGAGAGAGAGAGAGAGAGAGAGAGAGAGAGAGAGATTGAGATAGATAGATAGATAGATAGATAGATAGATAGATAGATAGATAGATAGATAGATAGATAGATAGATAGATAGATAGATAGATAGATAGATAGATAGATAGATAGATAGATAGATAGATAGATAGATAGATAGATAGATAGATAGATAGATAGATAAATAGATAGATAGATAGATAGATATTGTACTGTAAAGTTACCATAAAGGGTTAAACTGCAATTCAGTTTCTTAAACTGGAATTTAAGAATACAGAGTCATATTAAATTAAATATTAAAACTTCTGTAAGTGCTGTATTTATATTCAAATGACAGCTTCATTAGTCTTTGTCTGAAAGTGGAATATATTTCAAAGCTATAAAAAACTCAGATAAGGTTTTACAATTTGAAAGTGATTTTAATCTAACTAATCTAATCTAAATAATTTTTACCTAACATAGATTTTAAGGAACGCTATGAGTTTCTTTATATGATAATTGAGTATTCTAATCCTTTAAATACAATTTAAATTTCAATTCGTCTTCCTGTAAGGCCTGGTCTGTTTCATTCAAATCCACACTCTCAAACTGAAAAACAGCCAGTTCCTGCATTCAGAATGTAGACAAACTTCAGGCATGGTATTTCAACCAGAACATGCATCAGGAAATATATTTAATTATGTCCTAATATGTTTCAGTCATACAATTAGAGAAACTGAATAATTTAGACTCAATAATTTTAAGTTACGTGAAAAATAGCAATTTTTTCTATATTCCTTTTATAAACTTCTGACAGGTTTGATAATAGGACAAGGCCTACTTAAGTTAATCCAAAAAAGGACCACTGGGTGAACAAAATGTTCACATAATACAGATTTTCACAAAAATGATTTAACATACAAAATACACCCAAAATCCGTAAGTAAATAAATAAGTGTCTTAATGTTTCAAATTACTTTTACGAGAACAAATTGTCAAAAAATGATTGCTGTTGTAACTATAAGAAACATTGTAATTAAATATATGATAGTTAACAGTACTTGCTCAGAAAGTAAAATAAAAATGTGCAGGACATATTTACAGAAGTACAGTACAGAAAATAAAAACGTGTCATTTTTGATGTTTGAAATCCCTTTTCCATCATTGACCAATGTCAACGCTAGGCATGGGCCGGTATAAGATTCTGACGGTATTATAACCTTGGATAAAAATATAACAATTTCACGGTATCACGGTATTGTAGTTACCGCTCTAAAATATATTCAAATGTCTGGGTAAAAAACAACAACTTTTTCCCGCTTTGAACACAATATATTTTATTTTGAGAAACATTTAAAATATTTTGGAACATTAAACATGTCAGGCGAAATAAATAAAATGAATCATTGAGTTCTGTTGTCTTCATTTATTAAAAAAAACAGATTTTTTTACAATTTAAAACAGCATCTTTGGATATCTTTTCTGCTTGAGCTACTGACGTCCTAAAAAACAGACAAAAAAAAAGTAAAAAACCTTACACATACCTTAGGATCGGTATAAAAAAAAATTGCCGTTTTTAAAACCTTGACTTTTCCAATTGTTCTGTACCTTGAAAACGGTTATCATCCCATGCCTAGTCAACGCTATCTCACGGCAATTCGTAACTTTTTGATTTAGTCTCTGGTTTGTACAATTTAGTACGATTTGCTCATCCGTCAATGACGGTTGGGTTTAGGGGCGGGGTTTGGTGCCACGCCTCCTTTATAAAATCGTACATTTTCGTAAGACTGAACTCGTACGAATTTGTACGAATTAGCCACTAAACTGACAAATCGTAGTCACGTTTCCTTGTGATATCAGGCTAAAAATGTACAATAAACACCTAAAAACATCATCCAATTAATGATAATATTCTTAATTGATGTCAATCCAAATGTGATAAAACTGATGATATCACTGAAAAAAAATACTAAATGTGTATAATAGCATTAGTTACTGAAGTACTGTAGGTGGTGATTTTAACCAGCACTTGCCTGTTTGTATGCTATACATCAGGCAGTCAACAACATCTTAACCAAAGTATATTCCTCACAATAAACCATCATTAATAAAAAATGGCAAACACAACTTTAAAAATTGCTGAAGCAACATGATGAAAACGTATATCTACTTTACAATATATCAAAAAGAAATGCCAACGACCCTGAAAAGGCTGAAATATATGTACCAGTGTCTTTCACTTCTATTTATAGCAGCAATTTCTTTTCCAATACAACACTGCCCAGCTCCTGCTCAAGGCTGAATATCAGTTTACATAAGAATGAGTCATTTTCATCCTCACTTCAGAAGCTTTCTTGCTTGCTTTGGCATTTAAATCAGACTTTTTTTGCAACAACAACAACAAATCTGAAATATCATTATAAGATGCAACTTACAACTTCAATCTAAAGAGTAACCATAACGAAAATCTCCACAAAAGCTATCTAAATACATTATTTGTAAGCTAGTCTATCATCAGCATAACTTTAATTGCATGAAAACCCTGTATTAATTGTGTTTGGATTCTCCTGTACTTACCTCATTGTCTTTACTCTTGTCTCTTTTTTTCCGGCTGGAGCCATTGACAGTCTCCTTGGCAATGGGTACAACCGATATCTGATGCACAGGCATGCTAGCAATGCCCAGTAACAGCCCAACAATTCACTCACATCATCCCAAGGGTCGGCATTGAAAACAAATACGACCCTCCAACAGACGCACGTATCAAATGGGGTTAAGCATCCTGGCTGAGATCTCACACTTCAGCTGCAACAGAGAGAAACATCCGGAAGATCTGCTTGACACATCCCAGAATAAAAGCTTACGGCTCTCTCTCTCTCTCTCTCGCTCTCTCTCTCTCTCTCATTCTACCTGTGTGATCTGTGACTGAGAGAGAGAGAGAGAGAGAGAGAGAGAGAGAGAGAGAGAGAGAGAGAGAGAGAGAGAGAAAGACAGACAGAAAGAAAGAGCTCATTTAAATTCTACCTGAGAGCTGCAGCGAAGCTTCAGTTTGTGGACTGTGTGTATCTGCTAACGTGACCTGTAAACATGTTGCTGAGAGGACTTAGAGGTTATTTTAGCTGCAAATCTCCTCCCTTCAGGAGCAACGTGGGACGGAGCGGTCAGCTAATCAGCTTACAACCCCAGGGGCTGCACAACACAACCTCAGTTACTTCAATACACACACAACCACACACACAAAAAGGCTGTTAAAGAAGCAACCCACTTTTTTGAGAGAGATTTTACAAGTCATCTAGAGTTAAACTGGTTAAGATTTGATTTTACAATTTTTGAATCCATTCAGCCGATCTCTGGGTCTGGCGGGAGCAGTTTTAGTTTAGCATAAATCATGGAATTGCATTAGACCATTAGCATCTCACTCAAAAAAACAACAACAGAAAAGAGATTTGATCATTTTCCTATTTAAAGCTTGACTTTTGTTGTGGCTATACGTCATCTACTATATTAAAAATGCTGGGTTCCACACCATTACTTCATGTTGTCCAAACACAAACCAATTATATTAACTTAATCCTTTTTTTTTCAATTTTAAGTGGATTGAACATAAAACAATTAAGGTGTCCCAAAAAAACTTTAAGAATTGTGTTAATTCAACTCATTATGAATTAATAGTTTGAACAAGCAGCAAAAGTGATTTTATTTTTGTGTAAAGCTGATGAAAAATGAAAAAAAAAAAGGTTTTCTAGGTCAATATGACTGGGTACCATACTCTCATTCTGGCGTAATAATCACAGAAATGTATTGCCGTACCATTACTGCCTTTACCATTACGTACCATTTTTTTTTAATGCAGTAATACATGGTGGCATGCTCTGTCTAATATAAATCCATCTCATGCAACAAATACAAAAACACATCACAATATATATATATATATATATATATATATATATATATATATATATATATATATATATATATATATATATACATATATTGTAATGTAAAGTTACCATAAAGGGTTAAACTGCAATTCAGTTTCTTAAACTGGAATTTAAGAATACAGAGTCATATTAAATTAAATATTAAAACTTCTGTATGTGCTGTATTTATATTCAAATGACAGCTTCATTAGTCTTTGTCTGAAAGTGGAATATATTTCAAAGCTATAAAAAACTCAGATAATGTTTTACAATTTGAAAGTGATTTTAATCTAACTAATCTAATCTAAATAATTTTTACCTAACATAGATTTTAAGGAACGCTATGAGTTTCTTTATATGATAATTGAGTATTCTAATCCTTTAAATACAATTTAAATTTCAATTCGTCTTCCTGTAAGGCCTGGTCTGTTTCATTCAAATCCACACTCTCAAACTGAAAAACAGCCAGTTCCTGCATTCAGAATGTAGACAAACTTCAGGCCTGGTATTTCAACCAGAACATGCATCAGGAAATATATTTAATTATGTCCTAACATGTTTCAGTCATACAATTAGGAAAACTGAATAATTTAGACTCAATCATTTTAAGTTACGTAAAAAATTGCTATTTTTTCTCAAAGAACAAGGAACTTTATTGCCGTACCATTACTGCCTTTACCGTACCATTACGTACCATTATTATTATTTTTTTAATGCAATAATACATGGTGGCATGCTCTGTCTAATATAATATCCATCTCATGCAACAAATACAAAAACACATCACAACATGAAATGTAAAAAAGAATAACAGTTACTGAAAATTATAAAGTTCTAGTGAGGACAAACTGACTAATTAATGTGTTTATATGAACTCTAAATATATCGTATGTATTCACTATCCAGTTCTTTAATTGTTACTGGAAGAGACTTCCAGAATGTGTTCTGAATCTGTCACAAAGAATAAGGGCAGTTCTAAGTTCAAAGGTTGTTTAACTGATAATAATGATAATTAATAATTCCTTACATTTACACGCTTTTCTAGACACTCTAACCACTTTACACATGAAGCCAATTATAATATGGGGATGGTTAGGAGGCCATGATGGTCAGTGGCCAGTGGGCAAATTTGGACAGGATGCCGGGGGTTAAACCCCTACATCCTGTGATTTTTAAAGACCACAGAGAGTCAGGACCTCGGTTCAATGTCTCATCCAAAAAATGGCACTCACTGAGCAGTATAGAGTGCCCTTCACTATACTGAAGAATTAGGATCCACACAGACACAGGTTGAGCACCCCATGCTGGCCACACTAACACCACTTTCAGCAGCAACCTAGCTTTCCCATGTAGTCTCCTATCCAGGTACTGACCGGGCACAGCCCTGCTTAGCTTTAGTGGGCCACCATGTGAGAGTTGAGCTAGCCGGCATACTAGCAGGTAGTAACCAATAAAGGGTCTTGTATCTAGACCTTAAAGTCAGTGGTTTACAATGTTTATTTTGTTAGTGCACACATTGTTAGTAAAACAAAAACAACAACAACAACAAAAAATGTTTTGGTAACCTTTAATCAAAATCTAATCATTTCCTTCCACTTTGGAATGGCAGCTCTTCTCTTATGTTGGCAGTTTGAAGGCTTGGGAAAAAAAGGTTTATCCACACCCCTCTAACCGTTAGTTTGCTGCGAGTGAAAAAATGAGAGGAATAAAATCCCACCCCTACTCAATATATAATTATAATAAAAGTCAGCTTCAACTTCTGGTTCAGTAACATAGATTTAGACTTCTTTTTTTAGGTAATATTTTTGTCCACCTGCTGAATATTTACTTATTTTAGTGGAAACCTGAAATGGTGCAAACATCTCATAACATTTTTTGAAAATATGCAATTGTGCATATGAAGTCAACCAAATGTATATTAAAGTGCACACAAAGATGAATTTTGCTGTATTTATTATAAGAAGGTCTTAGATGCTGAAAACTCTTATTGGATAAATCTTGGTTTAAAACACAGCTTGAACTTCTTTAAAAAAGGATTTACCATGATTTCATTAGTTTTAACTATAACAGAAGTCCACCTCATCCATTTAAAAAGCATTTAAAGCATGTGTTCCTGTAAAACATGGTGTTAGTAATAAGTGAAGTTTTCTAAATTAATCTCGAGAGGATCGTGTGATATGATTGATCGCGGCTGGTCTCTCATCCGTAATTAGCGATAAACCAATCAGAGCAATCCAAGACTACAATAAATAGACCAATTTACCCTACTTGCCTTATCTTTTTTTTAAGCATCCCCTTTATTCTAAATGACCAGGCGGGAGACTTGGCTGGGCTCAATTATTATTTCCAAGATCAGGTTTCTCTCCTAGCATGCTCAACCTGCAAATAGTTTCAAGCAATATCTAAATGTGAACTCTTGAATTATTATAATCAAACATACTGTTAATGCAGTGTCAACAAAAATCACCTAATTTCAAGCAAAAAAGCCCTTTAAATGTGTGTTGAACCAAACAAAATACTACATAGAATACACACTTTTTACACTCAGTGGAAGGTTTTTTCATCAGAGACTACATAATGAACAATGTTAAATTGACAGCTACATGCCTATATGACTCTATAGTCAAAACGACTTTGTGTTTAAAGCCTACATGGTCTGGGCCCTCAATATTTATCCCAAATGATTGTTATTTACCTCCATCCAGATACTTGCATTCCACTGATCAGTTTTTATTAAAAGTTCCAAAGGTCCACCTCAAAAGTAGGGGCGAACGTGCTTTTGCCATATAGCAGGTTCTCGCCTCTGGAACGCGCTCCTATTAGAACTAAGAAAGGGTTCATCGCTGCCTATTTTTAAGTTTAAATTAAAGACTCATTTATTTTCTAGGTCTTTTTGAAGCATAAAGCTGTGGTCACACTTGGCTTTTCTTCCCATAGACTTTCATTCATACGCACGCGAATGCGTCAGACCGGAAACACGGGGTCATGCGTTAAGTTTCGCAGTTCGCTGCGGTGCAAAGTTCAAGCTTGGTTAACTCTGACCTGCGAAATCGCATCACTTGACTGCGTGAGACCAATCAAGGATCAAAACAGGACCTCTCTGGACAGAAATTTAAAACATGGAGCAAATCGCTGGCTTTTTTAATGTCTAAACATCTTGTTTAATCCCGCCCCTTTTCGCAGCGCCATACGACAGAATTTTCGCACACACAAAGCCCAGTATGACCGCAGCTTAAGTCTTTCCCCTCTATAGGGGCAGGGGGATCAAAAACGGTCCTGTTGTTAATCTTGTTTAGTGTGTTCAACTGTGGTAGCATCTTTTAATTAGGCGAATTTTTTTTTTATTGTTACACTCTCTATGTTCTTTCCTATTATGTGCCTATTGCTGTTACTGCTTTTATGCTCATAACTTTTATTTATTTTTTCTCTGTAAAGCACTTTGTGCAGCCTTGTGGCAGTTGGAAACGTGCTATATAAATAAAATGAACTTGAACTTGAACTATTTTAGTTTGAAAAGTGGGACTTTTTTTTCTATCACTGCACATAGGAGGAGCCATTTCTCTTTCTTTCTCTTTCAGTTTCTCTTTATTAAATGCAGGTAAACAGAAACAAAACAACATGCAAGCCTACCACTGGTGTGACATATTGTTGTCCTTTACTATCTTTCTCACCAGAGCCTCAAGGTTGTTTGTTTTTGTCTGATTTTAATTGGTCTGCTACATTGAAGGCATTTAATAGGCTCAAAACAAAACATGTCTCAGATTTATTATTTTTTTCTGCAAGACCTGGACGATGCAAGGTTAGACGTAAGCCATTAGGGTTTGTTTTGGATTTGTCTGAAATAAAAGAAGGAGCCTGCTGCTTTCAATTTGATTTGTAAGCTCCTCAATAAATCTGTGCCCATAGAATTACGCAGTACGTTTTAAACCTGTGGTTGATTTTATTTACATACGTACAGTGGGGAAAATAAGTATTGAGCATGTCACCATTTTTCTTAGAAAACATATTTCTAAAGGTGCTGTTGGCTTGAAATGTATTTTTACTGGATGTTGATAACAACCACATAAATCCATATGCAAAGATCACAAAATTAATTAGTTTACAAATGAAGTTAAGTGTAATGAAATGAAATGACACAGGGACAAGTATTAAATACATAAAGAAAGGGAGGTGTAGAAAAGCAGTGAAAGCCAAGACAGCGGCTGTAATCTTTCAATGTTATTCAGCAACCCTCTGCCCTTCATCATTCATCATTTTCTTTTCAGCTTAGTCTGTTAATTAAACAGCGGAATGAACCGCCAACCTATCCAGAGCATGTTTTACACATGCCCTTACAGATGCAACCCATTACTGGGAAACACCCGTACACTCATTCACACACATACACTGCGGACAATTTAGCTTACCCATTTCACCTATAGCGCATGACTTTGGACTTGTAGGGGAAATCAGAGCACCCAGAGGAAACCCACACGAGCACGGGGAGAACATGCAAACTCCAAACAGAGCTGCCAACTGACCCAGCCAAGGCTCGAATCAGCAACCTTCTTGCTGTGAGGCAACATCGCTACCAACTGCGCCACCCCCCTTGGTCATTGTAAATTAATATTTGCTGCTTCAGTCCAACATCTACATTGGCAGGATAAAGAAGATGAAACCAGAGTGGACATTTCAGCAAAACAATGATTCAAGACACAGCCAAGGAAACTCAAATGCTTTCAGAGAAAGAAAATCAAGCTTTAGAATGGCCAAGACAATCACTTGACTTGAATCCAATATAAAATACAAAATAAAGATCAGATACAATAGATGAGACCCACAGAACCATCAGGATTTTTTACACTGTTGAAGTCTGTGAAAAGAAATCACACCTGAGCAATTCATATGACTTCATCTCCATCTCTTCATCTCTCACCAAAAAAGACTTTTATATACTGTAAAAAAAATGCAGGGTTCCACACAATTCCTTCATGTTGTCCCAACACAAATCGATTAAGTTAGGTTAACACTTTTAACAAATTTATCAGGATTGAACATAAAAAATGTAAGCCGTCCCAATGAAATCTCAAGAATTGTGTTGTTTCAGCTCATTTAAATTAAGCAGTTTGAACAAGTTACAAAATTGTTTTTTTGAGTGTATGAAGTATTAAACACAATTCAGTAGTTTCAGTAGTACTTTCTCCTTGTGTAATTCCATTGTTATTACACACAATTAATTTTTTTTTCTTTTGTTTTATTTTTTCGTTTTTGTATCATTTGGGTTTTACCAAAGATTGGTTCAATTCCATGTCAACAGCTCCTAGAATTATTATACCCAGGAAAAAAATGACCTGTTCAATACTTATTTCCCAACTGTATGTAAACATGTGCAAATTTCTATTTATACACTTTTTATCTTAATTTTAGTAATATTATTGAATAATATGCAATGGTTTATTCATATATGTACAATAGAGTTTGTAAAGTAATATTTTCTGACTTTTAGTAGACTTGCTTTTTATACATTGGATTTGCATTGTAAACCTTAAACACAAGTTAAAAAGTTACAATTTTTTTCATGTGTTGAGTTTTTACTATAATCCTAAAATCATTCTGCATAAGTCTTCATTGTCATGGATTGGTCAGGCTCTCACGACCCCCACTCACGAAGATCACCATCACCTGACTTCTAATGAGCACACAGCTGCATCACATTCACGAGCACCAGATAAAAGCACAGCACTCCAGTCGCTCATTGTCCGGGCTCGTCTCGACGAAAGCGGACAACTGAGCGACCACTCAGCGTAGTCATCCTCAGCTAAAACAAACGCTTTACTTACCTGTTCTCTTTGTATTCCTCCTAGTCTTCCTGGTCCACCCGAATCGTCCTGTCTTCCAGTCCTTCCAAGTCTGTGTCATCCTCTGTCAGCTGTATCTGGTGTGTGCTGTCCATCCTCGTGTATTCCTGTTACCCAGCCACGGAGGAAAAGACCCCAACATCATTCCTGATCCTCCTGGCTATCCTTCATGTGCTCCTTGTTGTCATTTAATAAACACCCTAACGTTTCCTTACCTCTGTCTCCTGTCCGCTTCATAACAGAAGCCCGGACCGATAACGACGACAACATGAGCACCCCCGATCACTTTCAAGAGCTGGTGGACCAGTTGAAGCGGATTCTACAGCCACCAGCTCCACTTTCCAACGCACCACCAGCACCGAGCACTTCCGCCTCCACAGTTTCTTCTTCGGCACTTCCTTCCAGTCCCATGGCCCGACCAGCGCCCTACTCAGGCGGAGCGGGGGAGTGCAATGGTTTTCTGTTACAATGTTCCCTCATATTCGAAATGCAACCTTCTCTATATCCCACAGATAAGTCAAAGATCGCCTACATCGTATCACTACTCTCTGGGCCTGCACTTAAATGGGCTGAGACGATCTGGAACCAAGCCGGGCCGGTCATGAATTCCATCACTACCTTCACGGAGTATTTCAAAGAGGTGTTTGGACGTTCTGATGGGGAAGTAGCCGCTGGAGAGCAGCTGTATCATCTAAAGCAAGGTACTCTATCTACACAGGAATATGCTCTCCGGTTTCGCACTCTAGCAGCTGCAAGTGGATGGAATGAGAGATCGTTGTTGACCACGTACCGGCTCGGCTTGGAACCCACTCTCCGAATCCAGCTGGCCACATTAGATGATACAATGGGTCTGGAGAGATTCATCCAACATTCTCTCCGATGTTCCGATCGTCTCCGTTCCTATCAACAGGACACCATCACCCCCTCGTCTGCACTCCTCCAATCGCCTGAGTCAACAGCCTCTCCAGAACCAGAACCCATGATAATAGAGTCTGGAAGACTGACATCAGCGGAACGACAGAGGAGGCTGACCCGGGGTCTGTGTCTATACTGCGGTGTCAGTGGACACACCCGTATGGAGTGTCCCCTTCGTCCCATTCGGACTTCAGTGAGTGTATTCAGTACGAATATTGAACAATGTAAACCACTTACCACCACCGTACAAATAACTACTGCCTCTATTTCTCTCCTTGTCACAGCCCTCATCGACTCCGGGTCAGCAGGGAACTTCATCTCCCAATCCCTCTGTCGTCAACTCCACCTCCGTACTGAGGCGTCCTCGCATATATACCAGATACAACCGATAACCCAGTGCACTCGATCTTCGACCCGTATCCATCGACAATGCGAAGACATCCTTCTTCAAGTGGGGCTGTTACATCAAGAGAGGATTCAATTTCTGGTTCTGGAGGGTGCAAATATGGACATCATTCTAGGGCGCCCGTGGCTGGTGAAGCACGATCCCATCATCTCTTGGGGCACAGGAGAGATAAAGAAATGGGGATCTGGATGTACACCTACCTGTTTTCCAAATCTCCCTCTTCAAGGTCGGAACCCCATTTCTTTGTTTGCAACATCGGTCGAGAGCCCTCCTGAGAAGCAGTCTATCCACATTCCTAAGGAGTACAGCTCCTTTCATGATGTCTTCTGCCCCAAGAGAGCTTCCCAGCTACCGCCGCATCGGCCATGGGACTGCGCGATCGACCTAGTTCCATATGCCCAGTTGCCAAGAGGTAGGATCTACCCGCTCTCGCTTCCAGAGAATCAGGCAATGGAAGATTACATAAGGGAGGCTCTGAGTCAGGGGTACATACGTCACTCAAAATCACCAGCCGCCTCAAGCTTCTTCTTTGTGGCCAAGAAGGACGGAGGGCTGCGTCCATGCATCGACTACAGGGTCCTAAATAACGGTACAGTAAAATACCGATATCCCCTTCCTCTGGTACCAGCCGCTTTGGAACAGCTCCGAGAAGCTAAAGTCTTCACTAAATTGGACCTCCGCAGCGCGTATAATCTGATAAGAATACGTGAGGGGGACCAATGGAAGACAGCATTCGTGACCCCTACTGGCCACTATGAATATGAGGTCATGCCTTACGGTCTGGTCAACGCCCCCTCCGTATTCCAAAACTTCATTCATGAAGTCCTCCGGGAGTTTCTTCACCACTTTGTAATAGTGTACATAGATGACATCCTCATTTACTCCCGGAGTGAGGCCGAACATCGCCAACACGTTGCGGAGGTCCTACACACATTGAGAGAACATCACCTCTACCTCAAAGCGGAGAAATGCTCATTCCACCAGAAGTCGATTCATTTCTTGGGATACATCATTGATCAAACCGGTATACGTATGGATGGGAAGAAAATTGAGGCTGTTCTATCCTGGTCAGAACCCACTTCCATTAAGGAGCTCCAGAGGTTTCTTGGGTTTGCTAACTTTTATAGACGGTTTATCAAGGACTACAGCAGGATTACATCACCTCTCACTAATCTCCTCAAGGGTAAACCCAAAGGACTGGAGTGGACCAAAGAAGCAGCCGCAGCCTTCCGCCTTCTTAAGAAGGAGTTCACAAGGGCCCCACTCCTGACTCATCCTGACCCAAATCTTCCTTTCGTGGTGGAAGTGGACGCATCCACCACCGGCGTCGGGGCAGTATTATCTCAACATCATGATACACCGCCCCGACTGCATCCCTGTGCCTATTTCTCTCGGAAGTTGAGCCCGGCGGAGCAGAATTACAGCATAGGAGACAGGGAGCTGCTAGCAATCAAGCTAGCCTTGGAGGAGTGGCGTCACTGGTTGGAGGGAGCCAAACATCCGTTCCAGGTGATCACAGATCACAAAAACCTCCAATATATCAAAGAGGCCAAGAGACTATGTCCACGTCAAGCCAGATGGTCACTTTTCTTCTCACGTTTTGATTTCTCCATTTCCTATCGTCCAGGACCCAAGAATCTAAGAGCAGACGCTCTCTCTCGTTTACACGAGCATCACGATCATGAAGAACTCCCAACGAAGATTCTTCCCGAACACATCTCCATTTGTCCGATCACCTGGAACGCTCCTCCAGTCGTTGCCACTCCGGAAGCCCCTGCTCCGCCGGGATGCCCTCCTCATCGGCAGTTCATACCACCTGAACACCGGGTAGATCTGATCCACTCCTTACATACCTCGCTAGGCACTGGACATCCAGGGATCAACAATACTCTCTCGCTAGTATCCCAACGATTCTGGTGGCCAAACATGGCAAGGGATGTGAGGCAATATGTTCAGGGCTGTAAGGACTGTGCCCAATCCAAGAGCCCACGTCATCTACCCGCTGGAAAGCTCCATCCCTTGCCGATTCCGAACCGTCCCTGGTCACACCTAGGAGTGGACTTTATCACTGATCTCCCTTCGTCAGAAGGTAATACCTGTATTCTAGTCATAGTAGATAGATTCTCAAAGTTTGTCAAACTAATCCCTCTGAAAGGTCTTCCCACAGCCTTTGAAACAGCCGACAATATCTTTAATCAAGTCTTCAGGTCATTTGGTATTCCAGAAGATATTGTGTCGGACAGAGGTCCACAGTTCATCTCACGTCTATGGAAAGCCTTCTTCAAGCTCCTAGGTGTGGCCGTCAGCCTCTCTTCTGGATATCATCCCCAAACCAACGGGCAGACAGAGAGGAAGATTCAGGAGGTGGGACGGTTCCTGAGGACCTTCTGCAGTGGTCACCAGAGCTCCTGGAGCCAGTATTTGGGCTGGGCAGAATATGCCCAAAATTCACTGCGGCAACCCTCCACCGGACTCACGCCATTCCAGTGCGTCCTGGGCTTCCAACCACCGCTCTTTCCCTGGGATGGCGAACCATCTGATGTCCCCGCAGTGGATCACTGGTTCCGGGAGAGCGAGAGAGTCTGGGACGAGGCTCATCAACATCTGCAGAGGGCAGTCCGTCGAAGCAAGGTAACCGCCGATAGAAGAAGGTCTGAAGAACCCAGATACACACCCGGACAAAAGGTGTGGCTATCCACCCGGGACATACGCATGCGACTGCCCTCTCGCAAGTTAAGTCCCCGATTTGTTGGTCCCTTCACCATCGTGGAACAGGTTAACCCCGTCACCTACAAACTACAATTACCCTCTCACTACCGTATTCACCCTACATTCCACGTATCACTCCTGAAACCCTATCACGATCCTGTTCTTCCCTCCACAGAGCCTGACCACGAAGAGGAACCCCCTCCTCCACTGCTCCTAGAAGAAGGAGCCGTCTACGCAGTGAAGGAGATCTTGCGTTCCCGACGTCGTGGTGGCCAGTTGGAGTACCTGGTGGACTGGGAAGGGTACGGCCCCGAAGAAAGGACATGGGTTCCCAGAGCTGATATTCTCGATCCTAGTCTCATGGTGGAGTTTCATGAGAGCCACCCTGAGTTCCCAGCGCCTAGAGGCAGAGGGAGACCACCACGGCGTCGGAGGTGTCGGCCCTCAGGAGCGGGCCCTGGGGAGGGGGGTACTGTCATGGATTGGTCAGGCTCTCACGACCCCCACTCACGAAGATCACCATCACCTGACTTCTAATGAGCACACAGCTGCATCACATTCACGAGCACCAGATAAAAGCACAGCACTCCAGTCGCTCATTGTCCGGGCTCGTCTCGACGAAAGCGGACAACTGAGCGACCACTCAGCGTAGTCATCCTCAGCTAAAACAAACGCTTTACTTACCTGTTCTCTTTGTATTCCTCCTAGTCTTCCTGGTCCACCCGAATCGTCCTGTCTTCCAGTCCTTCCAAGTCTGTGTCATCCTCTGTCAGCTGTATCTGGTGTGTGCTGTCCATCCTCGTGTATTCCTGTTACCCAGCCACGGAGGAAAAGACCCCAACATCATTCCTGATCCTCCTGGCTATCCTTCATGTGCTCCTTGTTGTCATTTAATAAACACCCTAACGTTTCCTTACCTCTGTCTCCTGTCCGCTTCATAACATTCATACAGTGCATCCGGAAAGTATTCATAGCGCTTCACTTTTCCACAATTATTTATGTTACAGCCTTATTTCAAAATGGATTAAATTCATTTATTTCTTCAAAATTCTACACACAATACCCCATAATGACCATGTAAAAAAAAAAGATTTTTTGAAATTGTTGCCAATTTAATAAAAATAAAAAACCTGAAAAATCACATTAATAAGTATTTGTAGCCTTTGCCGTGAAGCATCATGGCAGCATCATGCTGTGGGGATGTATTTAAGCAGCAGGAACTGGAAGACTAGTCAGGGTAGAGGGAAAGTAATTGCAGCCAAAGGTGCACCAACAAAGTATTGAGCAAAGGCTGTGAATACTTATGTACATGTGATTTTTCAGGTTTTTTATTTTTAATAAATTTGCAACAATTTCAAAAAATCTTTTTTTACACTGTCATTATGGGGTATTGTGTGTTGAATGGTGAGGAAATAAAAGAATTTAATCTTTTTTGGAATAAGGCTGTAATAGAAAATGTGGAAAAAGTGAAAAGCTATGAATACTTTTTTTACACTGTATATTGCTTCTTCAAGGAAATAGTATTAAATGTCTGCAGATTGGTCATACTGATTGGTCACAGATGACCTGTACAGACTGCTTGATGGCATACAACAAAAGCAAAAGAAAAACATTCATTAATCCATAAAAGACTACCAAGATTGTTTTGTTCATTATAAGCTCTTATTTTTCTTTTGACTTTTCTTAGCACAAATGATAATATGCTTCTAAGGAATATACCACATAATCCCGAAACGCCAGTTCTCTTCTAAAACTTTCTATCTTTTCTGGTTTTACATCTGAGGTGTTCAGTTTTTCTCCTGGGAAAGTGATCAAGGTCTTGAGGTTCAATGGAAAGTTGCAGGCAGTTGTGAGACTAAGGACTGTTCACCCCTGTGTAAGATAATAGCCAATATGTGCTAATTATAACTCTGTAAAAGTCTAGGTAGAACAAGGACATATAATCAGTTCTCAAGCACCTGAAGGTGTAGAAACAAACACATGCAGGAACCTGTGAATAAAACAACATAATCAAACACTGAACTTAGGGTTAAGAAAATAAGATAAATGATTATTTTAAAAGATGAAAGTAAGTCAGAGGTCTGAAGGTCTGTGATAATTCACACACTTTGCAATTAATATATGGACTGCTTGTGGAATTAGCTCTCACATGGACCTTAACACTGAAAAAAATTGTACATACAGACACATATACCAATTATAACATTTTAAAGACTTTTATCCAATGCAGCCAAAATTATTTTGAGAATGTAAAACTGCAGGATGTCTGAAGAATGGTAGGAGTAGTCATAAGGTAACAGGGCAGATTATGCAGCCTGTATCATATAAAAATAATTGTCTATGGGATGTCCCCATAAAACATAAAAACCCAATGTGTGTGTATAGATCCTTAGATAACTTTACCATTCCCCAATTTCTAATATGCTGTACTAAATTACATATCATACTCTTATTTGTACATTTCTGATCCCACTGGTGATGAAACAATAAAATGCAGAAAGACTAATTGATTTTCATGTATGGAACAATCTTACATGCTACATTTTTACAATCTTGCATCCTAAGACAATCTGCAATGCCATTCAAACACATTTAGCATGTCCTAATGTGTATGTAGAGTCTAAACTCTGACATTCAAGCTTGGATTTGCATGCTCATCATGACCGATCAACATGCATTTGTGTCTGGTATCCAGGGTAGAACAGAGGTTAGTTAACCTCATGCAATATGAGCCTCTCATTGTGGTAACCCCCTTGTCATATTACAGTATCACCTGCATACAAGCAGGAGCACAAGCACGAATAAAATAATGTACAGCGGCAACAACTTCAAAGCGGACGTCTGTACGCACAATAGAACATGTAAGTAATTGATTTTATGCTAATTATGTTTGCTTCACATTCCTAGTTGTGTTGTCAAGATCTGATATTTGTACAGGTGTGTTATTATATCTCTTTAGTTTGACAAGCTCAGATGATTTTAGTAATGTTATTCTGATAATGCGCCAGTGCTGGTATAGTGTTTCTGCCGCGGCGCTGCATGCTGAGGTATCAGTGATGGCCTGATTCTGCAGTGTGATTGTGTTTGTTCGTTCAGCTGAAGCAGATGGCCTCACCCTTCACTGAGATGGAGTGCTACACTATTCTCTTCTCTCTGGTTTTGTTCAGTCTTGTTACACTTCATGGCCTAATACAAGAGAATTGCATGCATACTACAGGTATGAATGATCCACGTATAAACAACATCTCTCTCATTAACTCCACTGCTGTCTTAAAAAGTACAACCTGTGTCATTCCATGTATATTACCACAAAAAATTTAAAGAGCCCATATTGTACATGAAATAGGGTCATATTTAGGTTGTAAGGGTCTCCAACAACAGTCTAATATGCATGCAAGGTCAAAAAACACTTTCATGGTCTTATAATCTGCATTTAGTTTTACCTAATTATCCCAGCGACTCCCATATGAATCGTTCAGCGATTCATTTGTTCCCAAACCCCTCCTGAGCGCGAAGCTAATCTGCGCTGATTGGACCGATGACAGCCTGCTGCGATGGGTCGACACGGACAAGGCTTCAGCGCGAGACAGAGTGAAATGGCCAGCTGCTAATCAACAATATAAAAGTAGTCACACTGCATACACGCTTCATAGTGTATGAATGTAAATACAGACGACTAACTATTTTATTGAGCAAAAAGTCCAAGAACTGGCGAGGAGATATCCTAGCCCTTCACAGTCTACCAGCTCTTTTCACACACACACACACACCTCCTGAATAGAGAGGGCGCGTCGGCGACACCTCCCTCACCACCCGCGTCCTTAGTTATATCCGCGAATACCCAACCCCCCCCCCCCCGGTCTTCATTTTCAACCGCGACAAACACCTCAGCCCCTCCCCCCCCCCCCCCCCCCCCCCCCCCCCTACCTAATACACATACACTTTACTCTACTAAGAGGAGACACACACACACACACACACACACACACGCACATGACCCTCCTCAGAGGAGACACACACACATTACACTTCTCCCCGAGGACACGACACACACGCCTAGAGCGCCAGTTCAGCTTGCTGGGTGCAATTTAGACACCTCACCTAGAACCTGAGCTGAACTATTTTTAAACTTGACCGTTGCATGTGTGTAGGAACAGCGGACGATCCGTAAACAAAACGGCACGCGTCGCGTTTTCAACATGGTTTTACACGCGATATGAGAATATAAAGAGTTAACCTGATACAGTACACACGGTTACAAGTAACAAAACACAACTAAATACATAATTTGCAAGCAAGAGTAAACGACGCAACAGTTTTAATCGCACGTACTTACACTTGTGAAATGGGGGAAGAAACTGATTCATGAGGCACTGATCCATGTTCTGACAGTCTTTACCGATCCTTCCTTTAACAAACTGATGAAGTCTTCTTTGTAAGCATGTAGTTTCCAGAAGCACTAGAACTGCTCAAGGCTAGGCTATATTGCTGAGGTTTCATCTTTGGGTGAACTGTCAATAATATCCATCTGCACAGCGTGACTTCATTCGACCGGTCTCTGTCTGTGTGTCTGTGTGTCTGTGTGTGTGTGTGTGTGTGTGTGTGTGTGTGTGTGTGTGTGTGTGTGTGTGTGTGTGCGTGTGTGTGGGTGTGTGTGTGTGTGTGTGACTTTTTTCTGTTAGTGGGCGGGGCCGCAGGTTTCAAATCTCCCGGGTTTGCGCGGCAACTACTTGTGTTTCGTAGCCGCGTCATCACGAAACACCTAATGACTCGTTATCATGACGACTCATTTGAAGCACTATGAGTCGACTCTTTTATAGATGAATCAATAGTTTTAAACACTGTACACTTACAGATTTAAGCCTTAGCTGGACATTTCACTTCACTTAGAGCTGTGTGACACACTATATGGAAGAGCATTTTCAAAAACCCATAATATGGGCTCTTTAAAATACAGCGGCCAAGAGCTTAGACGCATTACAAAACACATGCAAATAGAAAAATACTTACAAATTAAGAAAACATCTTCATCACTTTGACAACACACACACACACACACACACACAAATTCTCACAGCACATCTAAATACAGAAACATGCTGCAAATAGCACAGTCCAAAACGGAAATGTGTAACTAAGTGAAAGTTGTGTTTCCATCCACCTTTTTTATGCATTTTGGAATATTGCATCAAAACCGTCTAACTATAGGCTTTATTACCAAAAGACCACATTTTTATGGTGATGATTTAATTAAATAGACATTCTAAGCTTAATTTTAACCCTTGTGCACTGTTTAAATTTACTACCCTTTTGTAATGTTAGAGATAAAAACATCCACCAAATTAAAAAGCTGTAAAAAATGCATCAGATCAATTATTTTTTTTAATTCCCTTTGCATAAATCTGTTAATCAACCTCAGTCCTAATTAAAAGTACTAAATTTTTAAAAAACTTACAGGATTTTAACTCTTTAAATGCCAAGTTCATAAATTATGTCACTTATTTGGTGAAAAATAAAAAGTAATTGTGGACTGGATTTTTTTTACCTTTGATTCCAGCCTTGGACGTGAACGATTAGTACCAACATTCGCTTTGATGCATTGTTAGATTTTCTGTTTTCCCCCCTAAATTACTGTTGGTGGCTGTTTTTGCCCCATTGACTTCCATTATAAGCACATTTGATGGTGCATAAATACAGTCTTTGTTTTTGTTTACTCCATGTAGTTCTGAGAGCTGAGATGCATATTTTGATTTGACATTGACACATCAAGGTAAGTGCGCAAAGGTCACTCTCACACTCTCACACATGTACACACACTTTAATTTGCTGTTATACTCCATATAAAATCCAGAAACTACGCTTTTTTGCACAGGCCTATCTAAGAGTTAATTGTGTCGACTGATGATCAACAGTAAAAATTACAAATTTTACCTCTTCCCAACAGGAAAAAACTACCAACAATCAAAAATGCATGATTATATGGTGGATGGAAGTAATAATGGAAGTCAATGGGGCAAAAATAGCCACCAACAGTAAATTAGGGAGGAAAAAAATAAAAATTAATCAAAAACAATGCATCAGAGGCAATGCTGTTTCACGTGTCCAAGACTGTGATTAAAGATAAAAAAAATTTCAGTCCACAATGACTTTTTATATTAAAAATATGTCATTTGGTGTGATTTTTTCACCATATCAGTGACATCATTTATGAATTTGGCAAGTAAAAGTTAAAACCCTGTAATTTACTAAGCAATTTAGCAGTTTTGATCAGGACTGAGGTTAACAGATTTATGCAAAAAAAAAAAATGTTTCAAAATATTAATCTGATGCATTTTTGCAGCAGTTTAATTCAGAGGATGTTTTCATCCCAAACATAATTTGCCCAGAGTGTATTGTTGAGTTCTTTAAAAATGTCAAAACATTTTTTTCATTGTGTCAAAATAAGATTTTTCACCAAAAATCATTCATCAGAATGATGGTAATTCAATGGTAATTGTAGTAGTTATAGAATTCTGGTAATTCCAGTGTTAATGGACATAACAAGATGTCCATACATTTTGAAAATGCATATTAAAGACTTCTGCGCACACCTAAGATAAGCTTATTATCTCATAAGAAACATTTCACTTAAACTACAATGAATTTACAGAATAAATTGCAGCATGCACATTATTGTGCCATTGTTGTTTCTCATATCACTCATATCACTTGACATCACTGATCAAGGAAACGCAGTTATACACTCACCGGCCACATTGTTAGGTACACTTTACAAGTATCGGGTTGGACCCCCAGAACTGCCTTAATTCTCCGTGGCATAGATTCAACAAGGTACTACAAAATTCCTCAGAGATTTTGGTCCATATTGATATGATAGCATCACACAGTTGCTGAAGATTTGTCGGCTGCACATCCATGATGTGAATCCCACATCCCAACGGTGCTCAATTGGATTGAAATCTGGTGACTGTGGAGGCCATTTGAGTACAATGAACTCATTGTCATGTTTAAAAAAACAGTCTGAGATGATTCGCGCTTTATGACATGGCACGTTATCTTGCTGGAAGTAGCCATCACAAGATGGGTAAAATGTGGCAACAATATATCAGCAACAATATTCAGCGATGCTCATTTGGTACTAACGGTCCCAAAGTTTGCCAAGGAAAATATCCCCCACACCATTACACCACCAGCAGCCTGAACCATTGATACAAGGCAGGATGGAACCATGCTTTCATGTTGTTGATGCAAAATTCAGACCCTACCATCCGAATGTCGTAGCAGAAATCAAGACTCATCAGACCAGGCAAATTTTTTTTCCAGTCTTCTATTGTCCAATTTTGGAGAGCCTATGTGAATTGTAGCATCAGTTTCCTGTTCTTAGCTGACAGGAGTTGCACCTGGTGTGGTCTTCTGCTGCTGTAGCCCATCCACCTCAAGGTTGGAGTGTTCAGAGATGCTCTTCTGCATACCTCAGTTATAACGAGTGGTTATTTAAGTTTCTTTCTATTAGCTGGAACCAGTCTGCCCATTCTCCTCTGACCTCTGGCATCAACAAGGCATTTGCATCCACAGAACTGCTACTCACTGGATATTTTCTCTTTTTCGGACCATTCTCTGTAAACCCTAGAGATGGATGTGCCTGAAAATCCCAGTGGATCAACAGTTTCTGAAATACTCAGATCAGCCTGTCTGGCGCCAACAACCATGCTACGTTCAAAGTCACTTAAATCACCTTTCCTCCCCATTCTGATGCTCAGTTTGAACTGAAGCAGATCGTCTTGACCATGTCCACGTGCCTAAATTCAATGAGTTTCTTCCATGTGATTGTCTGATTAGAAATTTGCGTTAACAAACAGTTGGACAGAAGTACCTAATAAAGCGGCTGGCGAGTGTATATGTCATTCTATAAGTCCCCCCCCCCCCCCCGCTGACAAACAGCAAATATTCATTTTCATTTAGCTTGTCTGCTGTTTTTGTTTTGTACATGACATCCATGTTTTATCTAGACTGTTTTATGTTGATTTTATGTCATGAAGCTAAATGCCAGATCATTCGATTTTAATTTGTTTCGCTATTATACAATCAAATTTTAATCACATCCTGCACAAGCTAATGTATAATGACACTGCTTGCAGAAAGGGGTTGTCATGTATATTATTCAGCCATGCAAATAAACACTATGTTCTATACTTTTTTTTTTCTAAGAAAACGTGGAAATCTGCTAATTTGCTTGTTCAATTTAAGCTATTGGAATTGTCTGTGAAAAATCAAGATCTGTACATCACTAAATATGTTTCTGGGAATTTCCTTAGTTCATAGTGACAAAGTTGGCAACTCTAGCTGTGCCTATAAAAGCAATCACTTGTTTAGCTGATTCCCTAATAATCTCAGTAAACACTGAAGGAAATAAAGTTAAAAAAATCACAAGGTGACACTGCTTGCTTCAGAAAGCTGGAGCCTAATTTACAAATAAACCTAATTCTTACTATTACAAAAAAAAAGAACAATTAATTACAGTAAAAGTATAACTGTCTTTGTCAATAGCTTAGTGGTTAAGTGAGCGGCGACCAGAGTTCGATTCCTGGCTCAAGATTCCCTCACTCAGTTTCATGAATAATTAAAACTATTCTTAAACACTTTCAAACTAATGAAACCCAATATGGTAAGAATATATATTTGTAAAAGTATTTAAGAGGATATTTTCTCAACCTTTTTTACTAATAAACAAAACCTTAATCTCAGGAGCAATTAAAAACACTGACATCGCATTATTGTAACTCTTACCCACAAGTATAGTAAATATGTGTCTTCACACTGAGTACAATAGCGCTAATCTAACAAAACAGGTTCAGCTTGTTTCAAAAGTTGACGTGGCATTCTTGGTTTGTTTGACTGTCGAGCATTCTTGCTTAGCTTATTTGCTCTGCGTCTTGTTTTAAAGACAATGAAGATATGAAAGGAAGACTTGAGGAGCCACTGATCGTCTGAGTCCGGTTAATGTCATACACCATGGTCAGTCCCGGATCAGTCCTGACCTGTATTCTGCTGCCTTTATTGCACTTAAAACTTGATCACCTGGACTGGATCCAGCTGCAAACTCAGGTAAACAATAAAGACAGCCTGCGTATGTCTGTACAGCTACCTTAAGTATGAAAAGTGGGTTTTAAACGTTGACGTGGTTTATAGCCGGCAGTAAGGAAGTCGGAAGAAATGGACTTTGATTGCTCTGTGTTGGAAGCTTGTAAAAGTCTCTAACACACAAGCATGCGTTTTATACACTGTGTGTGGTGGGAAAGGAAAGAGCAACTGATTGGATGAAACCCATTGAAAGGAAAATAAGGTATTCATACATATTTCTCTCTTGCTACACAATGATAAAGCACTATAAAAAGGGCTTCAGATTAATTCATGCAGTAATCTTTTACAAGTCTATAAAATGTGTTCATTTCAGTGAGTGATATAACTGAGATACTAAGCTACTGAGATTTTTATTAGTATATTTTTAGTTATAGCTAGAGCCAGACGGAATCTGCTGACATTTTTTTGCTATTTCTGCTCAGAATTGTGTTAAAATCTGTGGATTTATGTGGAATTATTTTGGGAGTATCATAACTAAAACCTTAATATATGAAATAAAAAGTAATACCTTTTAAACTTTTATTTAATGTTTAAAATGCAAATCCAATTAGATCCACTTTATTTGGTAAACAATGCAAGTCTCTCAATTTAATATCTCTACTAAAAAAAACTGAAAATATTACTTTACGAACTGTATTGTAAATAAATCATTTGAATATTTTTATATTAGTCAATAATATTACTGAAATTAATTTTAAAAACTGAATTAATAATTAATAATTCAATAAATTTACACACATTTACACAAGAAAATAAACAGAATCAATGATGGGCTAAAAATCTGCAGAAATCTGTGGAATTCGGCATGCGCAGATTCCGTGTGGACCTAATTATAACTCATTTTAACCCTCATGTGCTGTTGGGGATGTTTTCATCTACTTTGTGGTGATTTTGAGTCTTAATTTGGCCACAACTTTCTCTGTGTTTTAGCAAATTGAATGAGTTTTGGTGACAAACCTTATTTTGACACATATTCTGGGACAATGCTTTGACATTTTTCAAAAACTCAACAATACACTCTGGGCACATTGATTACCCTTTCATTGTGTAAGTGGCTGTTTTTGTCCCATTGACTTCCATTATAATGACATTTTTTAATTTGCTGTTATACTCCATAGAACATATAAGAGAATTTTTGTTGTACAGGCCTATCTAAAGGGTCCATCCTGCCAACTGATGATCAACAGTAAAAAAATAACAAATTGTACAAGGAAAAAAAACCAACAATCAAGAATGCATGGCTGTCATACAACCTACAACTAAAATCTTCATAACATTAATATATAATGATGACAACCAATACAATAATGCAGGACATAAAAGAAAAACAGAACACTAACAATCAAACATAAATGATCACAAGATAAACTAAATACTAGCTTTGGAGTTATTCACACAAAAATGGTAACACATGACAAACAAATACAACAAACATTCACTAATTAGTTTTAAGAGCTTTTCTACTCTTAAAACATTATTTTACTGTATATAAATCTGTTGGTTAATTCTTACAGAATTTTCCATGACATTGTTACAATATTTTAAAGATTAAAAATTTTTATTTTCCACGATTTCCATGAGAGTATGTGGAGTCCAATCTTTCTGGAATATCTGATACTGATTTGTCAGCGACATTTTGGATAGAACAATAATGTCATGTAACGGCCATTAAACTATTTTAGTGTTGTCCTTGGTAACGTACAAACTATTAAACTTGTGTCTCTAATCATATCACCGACCATGCTGTTGTGAAATTTTTCAGCTTGCAGTGCATTATTGTTTTTTGCTATATCTTTAAATGGATAGTTCATAAAAAAAATAATTGTCATTTACTCATGCTCCATGTGTTCAAAACCTATTAAACTGTGGATGGACTTGCTCTTTAGTGTTTGGACTTTCAGCAGTGAAAATTAAACCACACTGAACTGAACTGAACTAAACTGAACTTCAACTCTGAAAATTGGACTGACACAGTTTCAATTTACTAGAACTTTTATGTTAAGCTGCTTGACACAATCTACAATATAAAAGCACTATAGAAATAAAGATGAATTTAATTTAATTTAATTTAATTTAATTTAATTTAATTTAATTTAATTTAATTTAACAACTCAATGGGATTCTAAAGAATGCTTGAAAAAAAATCAGACATTGGCTTCCACAGTGTTTTTGTTCCTACGGGTTTCAATGTCTGCTTGTTTCCAGCATTCTTCAGAATATCTTGTTTTGTGTTCAACAAAAAAATTAATTAATAATAACAGAGAACTACTTGAGTGTCAGTAAATGGACTGAAATTATCCTTTCTTATCCCTTTAAGATGATTTTGCTTTTGCAATATTTTGCTTAGTCCATAAACACGCTACAATCATTGTCAATCCTGTTTAGTTGTTCCTGTAGGTTTCAAACAAGCCTAATGGACTCAATTAATTTGATCAGGAGTGTTTATGTAGGGTTAAAGCAAAACTGTGCAGGGCTGATAACTTAATTCTTCTTTTAATAATGTAACCCTATGGGGATTCTTCTTCATGGGAGTTTAAAATCCGCACAACAGCGCTCTCTGGCCACTGGAAAACATTTACTACTGATCACAGAACCGTCCTTTCCTGACAATATGTGCATGACAATTGCAGATATGCTCAATCACGTTTTTAATTTTAAATATTAATTTAATTTTGATTAATCGCCTAGCCCTAGTCTTTCACTTACTATTTTTTAAGACATGGCAAAGTTAGCACTGTGTTAAATCACGTTCTGTATTGTGTGTGTGTGTGTGTTGTGTGTGTGCAGAAGTGGAAGTGTGTGTGTTATGGATCATCTGTTTTCAGGTTTTGAGTTGGTCTTCATCTTCATTGCCTTCACAATCATGTGCTTATTTGGCCTGGCTGCCATCTACACATATAATACAGATCATCAAGGTATGCACACTTTCTGTACTTACTCAAAAACTAAAATTAATAATAACAATATTATTATAATAATTATTATTAGTAGTAGTAGTATTAGTAGTAGTAGTAGCATTAGTAGTATTATTAATAATAATAAAAATATCAGGAAATGTGGTATTATTACAATTTGTTCAATGCTTCCATAGTTTGAACAATATTTGCTCTCACTGTTTGCACTATATTCTTTTATGTTTATATTGTAGTGTTGTTGTTTATATTATTAGTTTTTTCCATTATCTTTAATGCTGCTTGTCTCTGTATTATCTCTCTTATTGGCCTGTTTCAGTAAGGAGGTTCAACCAACTCGGAGTTTAAACTTGAACTCTGAGTTGATTTACAGAGAGATTAAAAACTCAGAGTTTTCGGTTTCAGAACAGCGGATCAGAGTTGACCAACTCAGAGTTAAGCGCACACCGCGACTATAAAAATGCATTATCAATGGAGCACAGATATTACGTGTGACTATTGCAACATCTTAAAAAAGAGATCACCATTTCTTTCTCCATGAACTTGATGTGCTCAAGTTATATGTGCAAAGTTATAGCAAATATGACCCTATTTTAAAAAGCAACACCACTGCATTAGGGAAAGAGACAGTTAGCGTGGGAAAACAGCCGCTCAAGTTAATGCATAATTTTACATATAAAGTAATTAAATATTTAGGTATAATAAAATAAGTAATGTAATGTGTGACATTTATAAAAATTTTTACACACAATCCCACTTTTAGACAAGTTTTAATAGATTTAAAAGTTGTGTGTGTCTGCCATTTTATTGATCAAGTGATAGAGGTTGATATGACATTTATGAATTTAAGCAGAACAATAGTTTTTAGAAAGAATAATAATCCCATTAATAGTTACAGTACATGTCCCTGTCGAAGGTCAGTGAATTTAAGCTAATTATTTATTTAAAAAGGACAAGCCATGCTCAGACGTGACTTTGTTTTTTTGTGTGACTGAAATGTAGGCAATAGCTATGTTTCTATGCAAATATATTAATTACATTTATGTGCAAACCTGGATATCGCATAAAAGATGTGCAAATAAAGCAGCGTTTCCATCCAACGAGTCAAAAAGAACAAAATCGTCACTTCCTGATTAAACGGGCGCCAAATATCAACAGTAAAAACAGAATTTACTGCGGTAGAAGAAGCTGCGTCAATCTTTTCTTTTATTAATAAATGTACTTGCGCCTCAGAAAACAATGTTGACACACAATAAACACGTGGCGGCGTTTTAGGCCACAGACGCTCTGGAGGTCATTAATAATACAATAACATTAATACTGAAACAGTTAAGGCATTTTAGAATGAACGACCAAAACAACATTTAAGATGTGTTACAGTGTGCTCAGCCTGCTGGTTTGTCCATTCACACATATTACATATGATACATAAGATATCATATGATCTCTTATAAAACACCATTTTTTAATGCACATACAGTTTAGGCGCATCTTTTCTGTCGAATAAAAGTTCATCCTACTCAGTTATGCGCCTGTTTTTTATGCGTATTTTTTAAAAGTTATGTGCATCATGACGTTTCTATCAATCATTTTTATGCGCATCTCCAAAATGAGCATTAAAATAGGTGGGTGGAAACGTATAAGGCTAAGGCAAGTAATACCGCTTCGTCTTTAAAAAAGGGGAGGAGACCGACAGAAACTCTGAGTTTAGAGAATAAAACCTGCTCCTGACCAGGTTAGGTTCACAGAGTAAGTTACCACAGTAACTGACTCTGAGTTAAAGTTACCTCTCTTTCAGAAACAGGCTTGACTTACCCTTCTTTTTCGAGTTTAACAAACTTGCCATTTTGAAACGGAAAACCCAGAGTTTCTCTCATTTCAGGGTTAAAATACTCTGAGTTTTCACTTAACCTCCTTTCTGAAACGGGCCCATTCAGTCTGCCCTAATGACTAAATAAAAAAGTCACCTAATTTTGATTTGTTTATGTCCCATAGGTGATTAAATTCAGACAGAGGAGATCACATAACAACTCCAAGAAAATGTCCTGCCTAAACAGGCGTGGCTCACCAAAAGATGTTAACCACTGGACAAAAGTGAAATCTGAAATCACATACATGCACCTGGTTTATAGTAGGTGAAAAAACAGTATGTGACAAAAAAGAAGAAGCAAGCCTGAATTTAAAAAGTGGGAAAAGGGTATAAGGATGACAACATGGCAACTAAATGTCCAGATTATATTTATATTACACTGTATTGGCACTCTATAATTGCCACTGATTAAACACCCAGCCTCAGGTGATGCCAGATTGTAGTTTTGGAGACTGTTTGAACCCAAGACTTGGAGATTCTTGGCCACTTGAACCATTGTCTTATGACAGTAGCTGGGTTTCCCTCACCCTGTGTCAACGCACACTTTGAAAGAGCAATGGAAATGCCGATTTTTTTAAGAAAAAATCCCTTAGTTAGCAAACAACGTTTTTATAAACACACTTGAGCTGGTTTTGGACTTGTGTGAAAAAGGTTTAATGCTAATAATGAGAAATGGAAACTCGTTTTCAGAATATGCTGATGTAGCGAACATTAAACCCACATGATACCATTATGCTTGCCTTGTTTACTGTTAGTTTCTAGGTTACCAATACCACAGACGGTTGCTCTAAAAACCTGATGGAAATGCACCTAATTCAGATTTGGGTTTTTTTTAATGAAATTTGAAAAGATTCGCTTTATGTTAGGATGGAAACCCAGCTATAGTGATAAAGTGATTCAACTGATTCATATGCCTAGGAGTTGAGTGTAATTTGTTAACGATTTCTCTAATGTCAGAAACTCTTGTATGTCGAGGCATTTTCTGTGTTATTGTTATTTTTATAAGAGCCACTTCCTATTTTGTAAAGCTCAGCAACACTTTTGCTGTAAATCACAGTTCTGTTCTTTAGTTCTTCCCCATTGAGATGAATGACTGAGTGAGTCTGGCCTTTGTGTTACCTCATATTTATAGCTCTGTGAAACAGGAGGTCGTGAATCTAGTCACCCATGTGTAAAAATAGGAAAGAAAAATATCAATGTGGATGTACCTTAAAAAATGCTCATATAAATTCATAGGAGTGTCAATAATAGTGGCACACATACATTTAACAGACATGTTTGTTTTTCATAAAACAAATGGATCAATTTTATGTTATTATTATAAGCAAAAACAGATCAAAAGGCTAAACAACAAAGCCATTTTCACAGCCTTTTTTGCTCATATTTCATCTTAAGGGTGCCAATATTAGTGTAACGCACTGTAGAATGCACATTTAAATGGTTGCCAAGTAATTACTTAATCTCCTCAAGAGAGCATGTGATTTTGGAGACAGCCAGCCTGTGTATCTGAAGATCTCTGAGACTGAGATTTCCCTCAGCTGTCTCTGATTGGCTTGAATGTATGACCCCGATAGGTAATTAACCAGTGAAAGAAACGTAAAGAGGATTTATTGAAACTGAAACCCCTCCTCTTTCCCCTCTTAAAGCTGCTTTCATTTGTAATGTAATTTAAAACCTGTTGGGAGTTCTTATGTTACCTGTTCCTACGCTTTGGAAGGCAGACTTTTGGTGGTGGAAGTCTTTGGCTACATAAATAGGAAAATGTGTATTACTCAATGTATTTTGTAAAATTATTTTAACTGTATATACACAATTTATTTCTATTATGTAATATTGTAATATTTATATAATGCTTTGGCTGTTTTGTATTTATTTTTCCACATATAGCTTTGTCACTTTTATACGTTAAAATAATATAACAGTAATCAAAAATGGTTGCTTTCTTTGTTTATTGTCTATTTTATTTTTTCAAGGGAACAATTTATTTCAAAATGTAAATGTATTTTGTTTATTAAAATGTGAAATAAATGTCTTGATGTGTCTTAAAATGTCTTTAATCAGTGTAATAGTGAGCTATATGTAAAGATTAACCAGCAAATTTACTTCTGTACTTATTCACATGTATAAAAGGATGGATCATATCATATATTATTAAATACAATTTAAATGATTAAAGTTTTGTTCTAAAAACAAGATATTTTGGTAAGCTATTCAAATTCTTACACTGAATGAACTGTTAGTGGGTGTTTTCAATAAATCATTTTAAAAATGTATGATAGTACTTGTTTTCTAGACATAGTCATATGTATCTAGCCAATTGAAGCTCTAATACAGTATTTATTGTTTATATTTTGACCCATTGATATATGCATTTTAAAATATATACAAAAACTGCCAAAAATCTATTTATATTCAACCATGTTGTCTTCAACTTATATTGGCACAGCTGAATTTTTTTTTATCTAGTATTAAAATACAAATGTCTGTGTGAAAGAGTTGTAATAAATATTCTAAACAAAAAAATAAATAAAAGTTGGTTCAGTTAATCTCTTGTGGTAATTCTATAGTTGCTACTGTAAAACAACATCTATAGTAATATAAACCATTTTCCCAGTACAACAATAAGTTCTCTGCAACTACAGTTGAAATCAGAATTATTAAACCCCTTTGGAATTTTTTTTCCCAAATGATGTTTAACGGAGCAAGGAAATCTCCACACTATATCTGATAATATTTTTTCTTCTGGAGAAAGTCTTACTTTATTTCCACTAGAATAAAAGCAGTTTTTAATTTTTTTAAAAACATTTTAAGGTCAAAATTATTAGCCCCTTTAAGCTATATATTTCTGATAGTCTACAGAACAAACCTATGTTATACAATGACTTGCTTAATCACCCTAACCTGCCTAGTTAAACTAATTAACCTAGTTAAGCCTTTAAATATCGCTTTAAGCTAAATATTGTCTTGAAAAATATCTAGTAAAATATTATTTACTGTCATCATGGCAAAGATAAAACAAATCAGTTATCAGAAATGAGTTATTAAAACTATTATGTTCAGAAATGTGTTGAACAAAATCTTCTCTCCGTTAAACAGAAGTTGGGGAAAACAAATAAACAGGGGGCTAAGAATTCAGGGGGGCTAATAATTCTGACTTCAACTGTACATAAATTATACTACAATACTCCACATTTTACTGTAGTAAGTAAACTAAAATACACTACAGAATGTATTACAGTTTATCAGTTCACTACAATATGCTTAACTAACAAAGAGTTGTAATATATACAGTATAATACAATTTACTATAGTGTGGATCATAAACACTGTAGTCAGTTATATTCTCATGTGGGATGATGGCAGGAAAAGTCACTGTATCATAATTTGGCTCTGTTACTGTGCCCTAAAGCAAGACATTTCACACCACTGTGCTGCAGGACAACTAACCCTGTAATTAGCCTTCTGTAAATCACCCGGGATAAAAAGATCTGCTAACTAACTGCTAACTGTGGATTATGGCCATTAAAGGATCTTGAAAATGACAGTGCGTTCCTTTAAATGCACTCATTCCTCTGGACTCCATGTAGGCTACTTAATCTTTACATGTTTACCTGATTTATTGCCCCACTCACCTGGATATGACGACTTTTGATGATGTACTGTAGGCTGAGGGTATGTTTACAGTGCTTTGTTTCATGACCATGAACAGTTCCAAATGCGACACTTTTGTGAACATTTCGAAAACACATATAGTTCATTTATAAAGTTCTTAAATTTGATTCATTCAGTTTTGAGTTTTGCACTAAAGTTATAAATAAAAAGGAGATAATCGCGGAATTCCATTGTCATGTCCGTTGGTGCCCTCTATTGGTAAAAAGCGATATGTAAAAAAAAAAAAGAATAGTAAATACATTGGCTTTAATTAACATAAATGAGGCAAGCTATTTCACCCATAATGAACATTTCCTCACCATTTAATCACACTGAAGTGGTTCTAAACTTTTAGCAATTTCTTTCTTTTATTGAACACAAAACAAGATGTTTTGAAGAATGTTGGAGCCCTGCAGCAGTCACTGACTTCCATTGTAGGAACAAAAAACTACAGAAGTCAGTGGCAGCTGGTTTCCAACATTCTTCAGAATATTTTAATTTGTGTTTAATAGAAGAAAGAAACCCAGACAGGTTTGGAACAAGTGGAGGATAAATGGTCACAGAATTTATACGTTTTGGGTGAACAATCCCTTTAATTCTCAGGTTAGTAATGAATTCTATCTTTAACAAGTGTAGATAAAAATATATTTCATTTTGTCTGGAAGAATAATGTAAAAAAAAATCTGTAATTATGAACAAGTATGAATTTTTTATCTTTAAAAATACTTTCAAAGTTATTTAAAATTTTAATTTAAAATGAACCCAAACTCAACTTAGAATTTTTTAAAACTTTTTTCAAAACTGGAAGGTCCTTCTTTTCTTCTGATTTGTAACTGTGATATTGCTAGAATGCCTTATAAATTATTCAATTTTCTTAAGCAAGCTTTACTTGCATGGTCTTTGATTTACAAACTCCACTTTTCTCCTCATCAGTATTTTATCTGGAAAAACCAGGACATTTTGTATACGTGCAAATCTTTATTTTTAAGTGGTTGGTTTGAGAAAAATATTGTGACAGTATCTCAGTTATTTAATGCAGAAGGTCTTCTCTTAAATTATAAAGAGTTTTTATGCAGGTTTGGTTTCTCAGCAACTCCAAAAGCATTTTCCATTGTAATGAATGCAATTCCTAAAGGAGTTCTAATGCTTTTTAGAGGTTATGGTGGAGTATCCAGTGTTTCGTCTGCCATTACACCCCTTGAAAACTTCATGTTTTTTGTCACAACCTTCCTCACATAATTACAAAATCAAAAGGAAATTGTAACAACCCCATAAGTACAGTTTTAATGCAGTGGTAGGGAACCTATGGCTCTTGAGCCACATGTGGCTCTTTGACCAAAAATATGTGGCTCTCCAGCTGTCTTCCTTCAATATTATTTTACCGTTTAAAAAACTATAACCAACTATAACCATCACAAATCAGTTTCCTATCGAAAATACAATTACAATCCCCTTTTAAATTGTAATTTTATACAGCACAATGAATAAGAACTCAGTTAACAATAAAAGGCCGTTTCGACCAATGTGCGTATGTGGCAGTGTGGATAAACTTATATCGCGACACCAATAAATGGCAAACCACTCTCATTTCTATGGTAGCTTAAATTCAAACAACATTCATAAGTGGTGATGGCAAAAATAAAAATACTATAAACTGTTCTTTCTTCAGTCATGATCTTGCTCAACATGTGATGCTTCACATTTGTTTATTTTTGAGTTGTACATGGACATAAATTAAGGTTTTGTTTAAACCTGTATTATTTATAATATTACAAATAATAATATAGTATTAGTAGTAACACTAAATAATTATGAGTAATTTATAGTAATACAGTAGCAAATGCCATTTTAAAAAAACATTTATATATATCCAAATGACTCGTTACAAAAATCCATTTGCTAAAAGAACAAAATGAGAGAAATGTCACTTAAACCAACACACAGATTTTACCCAGTCAAGACATTTCTGAAAAAAATTAAGTCGGATGTAGACATGCTGCTCTTTCTGTAATTAACCAGTGAAACAGCTCATCATACTTTTTTGGAATTGCCCTCAAACACAATACTTTTGGATTGAATTTTCTTTGGTTATTCATCGCAAAATACTACCGGGATTCTTGTAATATTTTAAGGATATCTTGTTGGGTTTTTTCAATAGTACTGATGATAAACATTAATTTAATTTATATAATAAAAACAAATTACCTGTGATCATACAAAATTATTTTAGACTATTTATCTCTATAAATGTTTGCTGACTCAAGGGTAGGTCTGTGCTTCATTGTAATCCTTAAAGGGACAGTTCACCCAAAAATTAAAATGCTTTCATCATGTTTTCATCCTCCACTTGTTCTAAACCTGTTTGAGTTATCTTTCTTCTGCTGAACACAAAACAAGATACATCGAAGAATGTTGGAGGAAACGGTCATTACTATCAAAGTCAATGTCTGCCTTTTCCAACATTCTTCACAATATCTCATTGTGTTAAACAAGATAAATAAATTATTAAAATGTTTAGAACTATCGCCTGAGTAAATGGTGAGGAAATGTTCAATTTTGAGTAAAATATCCCAATAAATGAAGTGTTTTATATTATCTAATAATTCTGACGATACCTAACTAGATTTTTTTTTATTAACTATTGTTACATTTTATTATGTTTTAATCTTCTGTAAACAAAGATATAAAAAAGACAACAAATTTAAAAAACAGGACACAAACAGGACATGTACAGGGGGATAAATTACATTTAAAGCTGCATTAAATGTTTTTATGTTTAAAAACCCAAATGAAATCTCCAGTGTTTATGAAGTAACCTGCACTGGTGTGTTGGAGGAAGAGATGGTGTTGGGGGTGTAATTCAGGTATGTGTTTCCTGGGAGTAAGCACTTGGAGTTGTAAACTGCAGAAGGGGGTATTGTCTCGGTGTGTGTGTTTGTGTGTGGGTTTGTGTTTGTGTGTGTGTGTGTGTGTGTGTGTGTGTGTTGTAAAGGGAGGCTAGTAATCTAGTTTTGGAGGAAGAAAGGTTATGAGGAATGAATGCTACTCTTATCTGCTAGTGCAACAGTCAACAAAGCTACGCACTGATAACACTTCCTGTTACAACGAAATAATCATATACAAACGCACTTGGTAGCAACTTTAACACTCTCACTTTGAACTCAGTGTTGGGCTCAAAGGAAAAGGTCTATTCAATTAAAAAATTTAGACTTCTTTTCTCTAATTTCTCTAATGATCTGATATTATCGTATAATGCAATACATACTCTACTGCATTCCACTGGATAAATTCTGTGCATGTTTTTTCAGATAAACACATAGCTGAAATTGTTTCAGGTAGGCTAAATTGTCCGCAGTGTATGTGTGTGAATGAGCAGCTGGAAGGGAATCAGCTGCGTAAAACATAAGCTGGATAAGTTGGCGGTTCATTCCACTGTGGCGACCCCTGATTAATAAAGGAACTAAGCCTAAAAAAATCAATGAATGAATTTATATATATATTCTCCAGTAGACAAGTATGAAGAAATACTACTTTGTTGAACATTTATTCATTCATTCATTTTCCTTCAGCTTATTCCCTTTATTAATCAGGGGTCACCACAGCTCAATAAACTGCCAACTTATCCAACATATGTTTTACACAGTGGATGCCCTTCCATTTGCAACCCAGTACTTGGAAACACCCATACACTCTAACATTCACACACATACACTACGGCCAATTTATTTAATTTACCTATAGCACATGTGTTCCGACTGTGGGGGAAACCGGAGCACCCGAAGGAAACCCATGGCAACACGAGGAGAACATGTAAACTCTACACAGAAATGCCTACTGACATAGCAGGGACTTGATCCAGCGACCTTCTTGCTTTGAGGTGACATTGCTAACCACGGAGCCACCATGCCACATTTATTTAAATACTTAACTAGGTTAATTAGGTTAAGTTTAGTTACAGTTTTTCTCAGTGGCTTTGGTGCATTTCTCACAACACTTTTTACATTTGCACAACAGTTAATGCATTTCTCAAAACAATTAGTACAAACTGCAAAACCTTGTTGATAACCTGCAAAAGCTCGTCACTTGCACAAAATGGATAGCTCATTCCTCAAAAGCAGTATTCATGCCAATGGAAGTGTCAGTGTCATCAAAATGAAAAGTCCTGACACCATTGTTTATGAACAAGATAGTCAAATGGCTGTGTCATGTTTTCTTTATGACAGTTTACTCTGTACATTTTTTCCAATGTGGAAAAGTCAGATTTTGGTGACACTTCCTGAAATTGCTCAAGACAGCACTATATACTGTTTGCACAGCCATTTGAAAACTACAGTAAAGTTACACATCACTGCATTTAGTGAAGTATCTGAGTACAAGACACTGAATATGTTTCACATTTTTACTGCATATGCTCTTTGCAATTCTTATTATAAAACAGCAGAGAGTGAAAGCAATTGATGCATGTGGCCCACCTGTATAATGGCAAAGGGGGGCCAAAGATTCAAATTCATATATGGGCCATTTAAGGCAAAGATTTGGCACTTATGGCAAGATGTAATCTGAATGTGAGCCTAATGTGGCCCATGTGGAAAATGATAAATTTGGCCAAAATGACGGAGGACAAATGTGGGCCACAGATGGCAAAAATGTGGCTCAGTCATTTAAGGATAATCTGGGTCTAAACCTAAAGTGGCTCACACGTGTAAGTGCAAATGTGGCCCAGTTATCTTAAGACATATGTGTGCCAATTTTGGCAAATATTTGGCACAGTAAGCTCTGGCTAATTCGGCTGTGAGCCTAATGTGGCCCAGAGAAAATATGGCAAATGTGGCCCAGTTATTTTAAAACATGTGTGGGCCACTTTTGGCAAATATTCGGCACATTAAACTCTGGCTAATGCAGCCGTTAGCCTATAGTGGCCCAGAGAAGATATGGAAAATGTGGCCTAGTTATCCTAAAACAAATGTGGACCACATAGACTAAAGTCACCATCATGGAGAAAAGTGTTTGCTTTAGTTAGGCTCATAGCCCTGAACCTCTTAATATAAACTTTCTTATGGGATGCTGTAACTTTTAAGAACTTTGCTTGAAAAGTTTATTCATTACAGTAATCAAGCCAAGTAAAAAAAATAAAATGAAGTGAGGCACAACCTGTGATGAAATAATATAAGTCACTGATGTTAACAAATGTTTATTTCATTTTTAAAAGTAACGTAATTACATGCTTGCACATGCCACAGATCTATAGGTAAAATAATTCTATGGTTCAACTTCTGCTCACAGAGACATCAATAATCAGCGTATAAACCTCAACAACGGTGACAATTAACAAAACGAACAAAACTCACAAACATCACAAACAGGATACTAAAAGTGACAAAATCAACAACGTCAACATAAACAGCAGAATCAACAGCAAATAATGAAAACTGTAGCATCAATAAGCTATAGAATGTATTCATTCTGCAATGCATGCTGGAATTTTTGTACTTTGCCACACCCAGCAAGTGTAAGGTGTAGGCCAGATCTGGGCCAGAATAAAAGCAAATTGTGGCCCAGAATATGGTTAGTTCTGGTTCATTTGGTTGAATTCTGGCTGATATGTGATATTGCTATGGCTTAATTGTGGCCCAGATCTGGCAAACAGGTGTGGACCGCCCAAGTGCCATCATTCCATGTGGTATGTGGGCTGGATGTTAGTGTCTGGTGTGGGCCGGATTTGAGCCACATGAATTTTGCTAGCTGAGTATTGTTCTCTTCACCTGTATGGACAACCTTGATTATCATGATTTGTGTGCCTTTTCCAAAGTTTTAGCAAAACAAGCAACACATACAATTAGTGTTGTGTTGTTATCACTGAGTTTATATAGTGGCCAGCATAAATGACTACGTCCAGACAGATTTCTTAGAAAATAAACCATATGGCTATTAAATTAATACTGGTTATGGGATTCTATACTATTGGATATGTGTGCATATCTGGTGTATTGGTATTACATAAGATTATTCAGTAGAAGCCAAATTCAAAATGGTTAAAGCTAAATAATTTATGTTGCAAAAATAAGTGCACCACAATGAATGTGCTGGGAGAAAACTTAAAATAATATAGTAATTAACGAAAAAAAAAATCAAGGATGCCATTTAAAATACTACATGTAGTTTATATTTTTTTGCAACACCTCATTTGAATTTAAATGCATTATTTTATTTTCCTTAATATTTTTTTTAAAAGAAGAAATTACATCAGCATTAAATACTGTGCATTGTAACAGAGAAATGTATTGATTTTCAAAAGAGGATTCATATGGACATGAAATAAATAATAAAATAAAATAAAATGAGTATAAAATGATGGATGGATGGAAGGATGGATGGATGGATGGATGGATGGATGGATGGATGGATGGATGGATGGATGGATGGATGGATGGATGGAAGGATGGATGGATGGAAGGATGGATGGATGGATGGATGGATGGAAGGATGGATAGATAGATAGATAGATAGATAGATAGATAGATAGATAGATAGATAGATAGATAGATAGATAGATAGATAGATAGATAGATAGATAGATAGATAGATAGATAGATAGATAGATAGATAGATAGATAGATAGATAGATAGATAGATAGATAGATAGATAGATAGATAGATAGATAGATTAGTTTAATATCATAAGTTGCTCAGTGCCCTTGGACATTTTTTATTGTGTGTTTGTTGTTGTGTGGGAGACTGTCTGTCTGTCTACTGATTGACACATCATGTGCTCTTGCTCCTGAAAGATGGACTCGACCTCTGCCTGCTGGGACAGGGGTGTTTTTAAGGTCATCGTGTGTCTGCATGTGTGTGTGAATCTCGTGTTCAGTGTATAAACATCAAACACCACAATTCATATGAAAATCATTCATACTCAACAGTCAACATATACAAACTTATTTAAGACATTTGCTTTATGCCTTTAATATGTACAATTTGCATAATTCCTTATACTAGAGAGGAAAATATCCAAATAAACTTTTTAAGGGATAGTTCACCAAAAATAAATATTTACTCACCATTTACTGATCCTCAAGTAGTTCCAAACCCTTAGGAGTTTCTTTCTTTTGTTGAACATAAATGAAGATGTAAACCTGTAACCACTGAAAACAAATACAACGGAAGTGAATGATTTCCGGTTTTCAACATTTTTCAGAATATCTTTTTTGTGTTCAACAACTCAAACAGGCTTGTGACAAGTGTTAGAACACACTCTTCATGCCAGATAAATAGGATCTAGCCTCAGATGCCAGACCCTGTCAGAAAATGTCTCTTTTTCTGGGCATCCAGACAACAAGCCAGCGGAGCAGCCAAATACCCAAACCTTTAACCAGTATTCAACTGAATAGCAGTCTCCTATCAATATAAGAATTGACTAAGAAAGCCAGAGGGCAGCAGAAGCAGAAGACAAAGTAATGATGATAAAGAAAGCAGAGTTTATTGAATAATCTTAGTTGCTTATGATTTAATCCTCAGACTTTGTCTGACCAGGATAAATCTAACAAGTGATATTATACCACAAGCAACAGCAATGGAAAATTACTGCTTCACAACGTTGTCCACAGACAATACAGATCTTGAAATGGAGACATTTTCTCATCTCTTACTATTAAAAACAAGTGTAGCCTAAATCCACACAGTCAAAAGATTATAACAATAAGGAAAAATAAAATAATATTGAAGCAATAATTATAGGAAAATAGTAATAATAAAAAAAATTAATTATAAAATTTAATAATATTTAAAATCACGATAGTAAAAATCAACTCATTAAGTAATAATTAATAAAATAATAAAATGATAATTATATAAATGACTAATGATCATATGATTAAATAAAATAATTAAATGAAGAATAAATGATTATAAACAATGTGAAGTTTATTTATAAACTAATTTTGAGAGGATCACGTGCTTATGATTGCTAGTGGCTGGATCTGCATTATCCAATTCTCAATGCACCAATCAGACGACTCCTAAGCTACATTCCACCGCTATCTTCGTTTTGAAGAATCCCCCCTTCCACCCCTACTCCTCCTTCCTAGATGGGTGACACGGTGGCCCAGTGCTTAGCACTGCTGCCTCACAGCAAGAACGTCTCTGGTTCCAGGCTTTACCAAACCAGCAGACGTTTCTGTGCGGCATTTGCACTTTCTCCCCGTGCTCACGTGGGTTTCCCCCTGGGTTCCCCCGGTTTCCTCCCACCTTCCAAAAACATGCAACTTAAGTTAATTGATTAATTTAAATCGGCACCATAAACATGCTTATAGTAAGTAGTTATCTTTTAAGAGCAATCACTATCTGTTCATTGGTTACTACTGCAGGGGAGTTCTCGAGATCTACCTGAGCTCAAACTCCCCTCCCGCCTTGCAACGGGAGGGAGCCCCGGGCTCGAGGACCTTATGAGCTCGGGGCTCTCTCCCTGGACAGCATGCCAAACAAGCTTATAATCAATCATCAGCTAAGTGTGAACTCTTGAATGAAAATAAAACACAACACACAAATGAATGGTTGCTTTCTTGAAGCAACACACACATAAGTTTGCTACAAGGATTTTCGGATCCTTAGTTAGATTCTTCACAAGTGAAGGGAGAGTAAATGATAACAGGACTTATTTTTGTATAAACTATCCCTTTAAGTGTTTATTACATCCCATTTCAAAAGTTTGTGCCTATAGATTTCAATCAAAATACAAATAAGTTTGGTTTTTTAATTTAGTTTTTGCTTCTACTGCACCAAGACATTTCAATAGCACTTAAACCAAGCGTTACAGTTTTATTTATATCTATAATCTGATTTTGCCTGATTACATGCAAAGTGTGGACTTTTATTCTGGCTGTCCACAGTGTTTTCTGAATTACAGAGTGATAAAAAGCATTGTTTCAAAAACAATATATAAGTATTTAAGTCCAATGTTCAGATTTTGTGTTTAATTTTATTGTTCACAAATCAGCAGATATTTAACCAAATAGGTCTCATATTTAACATACCCTGTATGCAGAAAACTAATATAGACATATCAGAAAACTTGTAATCCAAAAATGTGTGTACTTCTTATAATCAATCAACTGTTGAAGCGCAGCAATAAATTAGCTTTATATGAAAAACATCTGCACTGATTTTTAAGGCATCCAAATGTCTGTATCAGTGGGTGGAGTCACTAACACTCGTCTCTTATCAGAGGGATTATTTGAGGAGGCAGGTTAATCCAAGTAATGACATCTAATCCCCAATAAAGCAAACGTTACGACATATACAGACAGAGGCAGTGGCAGACATACACAATCAGTGAGCAAACTGAGGCCGACATCTTCAGCGAGCCGGTGTTTTCATGCATGCGCTCTTGTCTATAGCTTTCAGTCTTCATGGATAGGAGACTCCGAATAAGAATACAGCTTCATTAGCATATTCAAACTGAGGGAATAAGTGAAGGGGAGAAGGAGAATCACCAGAGAGAATTAAAACACTCTACAACACTTCTGGCAACATTAGCCACCCTTTTCCACGTGTACTGTAACTACTCCGTTTTGAATTATTGTATGTTGTTGAAGTTTTTAAACTTCATACAATTAAGTTACTTTCATTTGCATTACATTAAAACTTAGCTTCACACACACAAAAAAGATTTTTCCTCCTTGTCCAAACTCCTTATTTAAAACGGGTTGAAGCAACACAATTCTTTTGTTTGTTTTGGGACAACATTATTATTTTAAGTTCAATCCACTTATATTTGTAAAAACAAAGTTAGCTTAATCGATTTGTGTTGGGACAACATGAAGGAACGGTGAGGAACACAGCATGTTTTACAGTGTTGTATTACTTGAAAAATTAAGTTCACAGATGATTAATATTTTAATAAGATATATTAACACACACAAAAAAAAATCAATAAGTCCTTATGACTTATAATCTTCCTACAATTTTGAAGAAAATTACATTGAAAAGAGCTGAAACATTGTTTTCTATAAAAATATTTTTTGTTACTCTCCAAAAAATAAATATTGGTGTATTTTAATATAATTATGACACATTTCCAAGTTTTAATTATGTTATTTCTACATCATTTAGGAAAATGGAACTAAAGAGGAAAATTGATTTTGAACCCATGAGCCTGAATCATTTTCAATAGAATTATATTGTGGACTTAAAGGCACAGTTCACCCAAAAATTATAATTCTATCATTGATTTTTCACTTGTCACAAACCTATTTGAATTTCTTTATTGTGTTAAACACACTAAGGATAATATTTTGAAAAATCCTGGAAATTGGTTATTTTGTAATAACAGTGATTTTTTTTAGTGATTACCAGTTTCTAACATCTTACAAAATATCTTTTTTTGTTCAACATAAGAACAAAATTTTAAAAAATATATGTATTCTTTTTATTTGTCACATATCGAGTGGCCAAGTAAATCTAGACTGATCTTAGAACTGGCATTAGTACAGTTATTTTTTTAGTCAACCAACAGATATTATTGTTGTTAATAAAGCCAGAAACACCCAATGAATGAGCACTGCTCTCCAGCACAGTTCTGTAAAATTAAAGGAACACTCAACGTTTCGACTCATTTTACAACTCCCAATAATTAAACAGTTGAGTTTTACCATTTTTTAAATGATTATGCAATGCCATATTGGCCTGTAAAATAGCAATTTTTAATTTTATGTCAATCTTTCTTGTAAACAATGTACAGAAGAGTCAAGCTTTAAATAGGAAAATTATCAAAACTCTTTTTTTTTTTGAGTGAGATCCTAATGGTCTGATTCTGATTCAATGATCTATGCTAAGCTAAGCTAAAAGCGATTCAGCAATATCTGGAGCTGTTTAAGGGAGCTTTAAAATTTGCCTATTTCAAAAAAGAAAAAAGTGTTCCTTTAAACTTAAACAAGTCTTTAAAAAATATGCCAAGAAAAATCCTTCATGACGCACCAACTAATTATTAACTAATTTTGTTTTGTGAATTTAAGTGTTGAACACAATATTACATAAATTGTCAAGCATTTTCCAGAATTGTGTTGTTTCAGCTCATTTTAAACAAGTAATTGGGAAATAAAGCAAAACTGTTATTTTTGTTAGTATATTCTTGTTCTAATTGGTTCATTTGTTAATTCTAATAGGTTGCATTTTGACATTGAATGGTCGAAAAGTAAAGAAAAAAACATTGTTTGTATCCAGTTTTTAAAACACCCATCTTTTAAAATACTTACAGATTATCACAAGCCATTCTCATAATTCACACAAAGAACCATGAGGTGTAGAAAAAAGGTGGATCAAGCAAAATCCAGGAGTCAACAAGGACTCTTGAACACTTGTTTTGAGACATAAATATTACTCCTAGGCCTAAAGTTTGAGGCTGTTGGTCCTGGTCCATTAGCTGCATGCTGGGATCTAATCCTAATTGACATGAAAAAAGGCTCAGAGGATGTGTAGTCACACACACACATACTGTTTGCACAAATGGATGTTTAATAAGGATGGGCATCGTCTATGACATCTGCAATATATCAGACCAAACACGCACTAAAAGTCCATGACAGGGCCAGTATTTCAAAGAAGAATTGAGATTAATGGAGACACACATGAGAAAGGTCAAGGAGTGGACACATATGGCTCACACACTCGGCTCGCACACATATGCACTTCATTATGGACACAAACACACACTTACACTCCAAGAGGTCAAGGAAAGCACACTCACACACTCGTTCTCTCTCTAAAAACTCCCTCTGGACAAGCTTTTTAGGGTCTTTTTGCAGTATATATATATATATATATATATATATATATATATATATATATATATATATATATATATATATATATATATATATATATATATATATACAGTTGAAGTCAGAAATTATAGCCCCCTTTTAAACTTTTTTTTCTTTTTTAAATATTACTCAAATTATGTTTAACAGAGCTAAGAAATTTTCACACTAAATCTGATAATATTTTTTCTTCTGGAAAAAGTCTTATGTGTTTTATTTCAGCTAGAATAAAAGTTGTTTTTAAAAATTTTAAGAACCATTTTAAGGTCAAAAGCCCCTTTAAGCTATATTTTTTTATGCCAACATATCCAGCATATGTTTTACGCAGCGGATGCCCTTCCAGCCACAACTCAACACTGGGAAACACCCATGCACTCTTATTCACACACATACACTACGGCCAATTTAGCTTACCCAATTCACCTATAGCGCATAACTTTGGACAGCAGGGGAAACTCTACACGAAAATGCCAACTGACCCAGCCGGGGCTCGAACCGGTGGCCTTCTTGCTGTGAGGCAATCGTGCTACCCACTGCACCACCGTGACGCCTGCAATGCCATAGTAAATTGTGAAAATAACCATTGAGGAAGGCTTTAAGACTAAGCAGAATCCTTTTTTGGCTGTTGCTTCAGCGTGACTGAGGAAAGTTAAATGTGCTGGCCAGTTTGTGTTTGCCAAATAAATGACAATAGGCTAGTTTTTAATTAAAAACTTGAACAGCATCCTTTTTTTCTAATGATATATGATGTAATAAATTTGTATTTGAAAAATAAGTATTATTCCCATATTTTTTTTTCTTCTAAATCTTTAGGACATGTTTTTGGTACATCAAAAAGTGTGATTGATGACCATTCAACAAGCTAATCCAGCAAAATAGTGCTTAAAGTATTTATACCTCATAATTAAACAGAAAATAAGATAACTGCAAAAAGTTTTTAAGAAAAACCTTTTTTTAAGAAAAAAGAACCACCCCTTTCATCAGGCTGGCTACGGGTATGATATAAATTTGTTTATATTAAGAGAAAACACTGGAATATATATTTATTTTATATTTATGTATTTTAGTTTAGTTTTAGATTCATTCATCAGATCTATTGACCTGTCTGTCTATCTGTCTATCAATTTATTTATCTATCTATCTGTCTATCTGTCTGTCTGTCTGTTTGACTGTCTGTCTGTCTGTCTGTCTGTCTGTCTGTCTGTCTGTCTGTCTGTCTGTCTGTCTGTTTATTTATTTATTTATTTATTTTATTATTTATTTATGTCAGTGCTTACATTTAAACTTATTTCTCTTAGTTGCTAACTGAAATTTTTGTTTTTTTTAACAATAAATAAAAAATAAATCTAATAATGTTAGTGGTTGGCAAATTTCACGAATAATTATAAAGAAATGGCAAGTAACACTGAGTTAAAGGAAGAATATAGTTTATTTCCTTCTAAAATATATAATAATCTTTATTTTATTGCCAACTTTAGAGAAGTATTGCAGTGTACAAAAGAGAGCAGGGGAGATTATTATTATATTATTTTATATTTTTTACTTTCATTTTATTATTTATTTATTTATTTATTTATTTATTTATTTATTTGTTTGTTTGTTTGTTTGTTTGTTTATTTATTTATTTATTTATTTATTTTTGCTAAATGTGAACCCAAATGTTGCTGCTAAATACATCTGTTTTGAGATTAGCCCTGGTCAAGAGGTGTGTGAATTATTGGCTGGCCTGGTCAGTGTCTGTGTGTGCGTATGCGTGTGTATGTGTGTGTGTGAACGAGCTGTGAAGTGCTGATTATAGAGTAGCTGTTGGATCTATGAGCTCTCTCTTTACTAATGAGCTACTATTGTACTTCACTAACTGGAACAAAACCTCACAACAGGAGAGCCAGCCTGACACACACTTACACACTGCCTGACACAATGTTACAGCTAATGTCTGGCTTTTCTATCAAAAAGTATGGATTTACACCATGTAATACTCATCTTGCTTGACTTCTGAAAGTGTAAAATGCCAGTAAATCACTCAGTAAGCAATATATGGGGCAAACCATGGTAGTGGCAGAGATTTAGAATTATAATTCATCACACAAAGATAAACACAGTGTACATTTGGGTTAAGCTAGGATTTATAGTGAGCCAGTGTTAATTCATGTATCATTTTCGCGTAAACATTGCATTGAATGATGTCTATTTAGGCTCCCTTGAGCTCAAGTACAAGTTTAGCAAATCTAAAGTGCTAGAGAGCAAGTTTTGTTTACTCCAAAACAGACTGAATAATGGAAAAGTCATTTTCTGATGGACAGAAGGAGGGAGTTTTAGCTCAGAATGGCTTTGCATTGTGTGTGTGCTTTTGTTCAGTGATGTGATACTAAACTGGACAGGTACCCCAGTGTGTTATGGGTCCAGTATGGTAATGATATTAGATTTACTGATACCCCAGCGTGCGTTGTATGTGTGTTGTAATGAGCCGGAGTCGTGAACGGCTTGACAGTGCAAGACTATGCATAAAACTAGTACAATATGCAAATGGCACAGCAGCTCCATCAAACAAACAAATGACAGTAAATATCAGATCATTTGTAAGTGTATTATTGTGAATGAAGCAGGGTTGTTATCGTTAATTACAAAACTATTACAAAACTAAACTATTAGAAACCTTTGTGATGATAGCATTAAGCTGAAATGAAAATCAAAATATGCAATGGAAGGTAAAGAAGTAGATCAGATATTTTTCAGTTAAATGTATTTATTTGGAGTTTTAAAAAGGAATATATTTATTTATAAAAATGTAATTTAAATTGAAACTGAAATAAGTTTATTGAAGCACAAACACTGTTGAAAATAAAATATAAATATATTGAAATATACCAATATAATTAAGCATATTGCAATATCATGTTATTGAAATTAGGGTTAAATAAAAATTGAAAGAAAAAAACTACAGCTGATTGATAATGTCTAATATAATATAAAATGACCAAAACATTTTCACATTTTATGTTAAAATAACTGTAGACTGCCACAGAAAAAAAGCATATTTGGTTCCTCAAAGTGTTTTAGTTAAATATTCTTCAGAGAACCATTTATATATAACCTAAAGAAGAACTTTTCTACTGTAAACAACATTTTGTGGGATAAAAAGTTCCATGGACAGTTCCTCATGGAACCATCAATGGCAATTTAAAAACTTGTGTTGAAAAATACAAACGTGTTCAATAATTTATAATATTATTATTATTATTTAATTTTTCCATTCATTCATTTATTTTATTTTAGCTTAGTCCCTTTATTCATCAGGGGTCGCCACAGTGGAATGAACCGCCAACTAATCCAGCATATGTTCTACACAGCGGATGCCCTTCCAATTGCAACCCAGTACTGGGAAACACCCATACACTCTCACATTCGCACACAAAAACTACTGCCAATTTAGTTTAATTCACCTATACAGCATGTATTGGGACTGTGGGGGAAACCGGAGCACCCGGAGGAAACCCACATGAACACGTGGAGAAACTCCACATGAAACTTCACACAGAAATGCCAACTGACCCAGCCCGGACTCAAACCAGCGACCCTCTTGCTGTCAGGCGACAGTGCTAACAACAGAGCCACCGTGCCGTCCAATTTAATTATTTAATTTAATTATAATTTAATAACTTTAATAATACTTTTCACACATGTATGTACAGTGCTCAGCATATGCTCAGCTCAGATATATTTATTAAAATAACATTTTAGTCACCAAACATATTTAGAAATTGAAAGATAATACAATTAAATTCAAGCTAAATATTGCATAAATTACTATAAATAAATAAATAAATAAACTACTACTTTAGCTAATTTTATTTATTTATTTTTTTGCTTTTCTTGATTTTTTCTCTTTTTAAAATTTGATTTAAATATTTTTCTATAACATATATTTGGGTGTACTAGTTTTTGTACCACTATCGTAAGTTATTTTGATAGATTAGCTCCAGATTTAGCTTCAGTACTGACTAATGTATTTGCAAAAATATAATATTGTATAGCTTTCTATTAAAAATATGAATTTAAAAGTTAGATTTCAGGGGTGTACTTATTTATGCTGAGCACTGTATGTGTATATAATTTATCACTTATCAAATTTAAGATAATGTAGGAAAATGTTTTTTGGACATAAGATAATCATATTTATAATTGCTTGGCCAAAAAACCCTCTTGTTTTTTTAAAGTCCCACTTTATGTCACAAAACAATTCTGCACACGTGAAGTATGATCCCCAAACAATTATTCTACACTCATTGTGTTTAAAGGTTTCCTTTCGGCCAGTTATGTTACCTAATACATGTGGGTTCAATATGTCCAGTGTGTGATGCCCTGTCCCCACCCAGTTTTAGGTCTTTCATACCCCTCCTCTGTCGTGCCCTCTCCTCCCCTTTCTCTTGCCATAAAGAGGGGGTGAAGCTACATTGTCTCAACTGAACATTCCCACTCATCAGGTCATCTGTCTATCTATCCATCCCCAGAGAGAGAAGAGAGAGTGAATATCGCCTTCTCAAACTTTGGAAAAGTTGGAGAGTCTGAGAGCTGACTGCAACTGCGCGTATGCAATATAACTTATCTTATACGAGCTTTGAAAACGCTTGCTGAGAGCGACAGACACATAAAAGGATTTCTACAGTCCGTTACCTGAATATCGGACAGAATTTACCGTCTGAGGAACCGCGAACCACCTGTGAGGAGAGTCGAGTCTGCGCCGCGGACCAAACCCCATCCTGAGCATCACCATGAGATTCTTCCACCCGCTTTATCTGTTGCTGCTGCTGCTGCTGACAGTGCTGATCCTCACCAGCGCTGATAAACATGGTACAAAACATGGTAAGCTACTCACCACCACATCTTAAGATAGATAAGTTTTTAGCAAGGCAATATGGGGCAGATGAGTTGTTGTGAGGCGAAGAACTGAATCAAAGCCAGCTCCGAACACTCAGACAAACATAACGTTAATTTAAAATGTTCTGTTGGCTGTTGTAGGCTAACCTACCTGTAATTTGTAAATTAAAAAAAACAAAACGTATGTAAGAAATCTTGTTAAAATATTAAGTCACGTTGATTTATAAGAATATATTTCAGTGAATCATATATCTATTTTGTAGTCTAAATCACACTTGATTCTTTTTGAGGAAGAGGATTCTTTTTATTTCTTACCATTTATTTCTCATTGTGACCTAATGAAAATTTCATTTTAAATCGGAACATATTATGCAAAGAATGTTAAAAGTTATTCATGGAGTCTTTGATGCCAGTAATAAACTTTATATGGTGCTAGTTGTGAATATTAAATTTACGAATTGTGAGTTGCGGGCTGCACATGAAACAAGGATAGAGTGAGACTGATTCAGGCGCAAACGACTCTTGTGAACGGGTTGTTTAAATGGTTTGAATCGGTTCTCCTTCAGTGAACGCTCGGAATTCTCACTGAATCAATATCCGATTCACTATATTTCACTGCAAGATATCAAGATATCGTCTAGAGGTGAAGAAAGACTAACTTACTGAAGGTTTGTAAACAAACAGGCAAATAGCTAATGACTTGCTGTTTACCAAGAGTAGGCTCATTAAATTATTTTCTTGTCGTAATTACTTAGCCTAATTAATTTAAAAGGATGCCTTTTACAAAACCCTATTTCGTGCTCTCCTTTTTGTAATGAAATAATTTTCTTGAGTAATATTAACTCTATTTTTAAAATACAATTAGAACTGAAATGGTTGGCTTAATTACACTCAAGTGTGTGTTCTGCTGCGAGTCACTTTAAATGAACGTCACCTCGTTAGTAAAGTAAAATCTAGTTGGCATATTTAGGTCTGTCCTTGTTAGTGGTCTGTTCCCAGTCATGGCTGATTTAGGGTCAGTGCTTTGAGTGGATTTTAAGTGGCGCTTGACGCTTCTGAAAAGCTCAGCATCTTAACAAACTCCAGAGACGAGCTCGGGTTTCACAAAGGGCTTCACTTGACCCTTAACTTGGGAATAAGTTATTTTGCACATCTACATATAGGCCTACTTAAAACTTGGAAATACACACCACGGTTACGCCAACACAAGATTGAGCCGTGCGTACTCCAGGGCATAGTATTGCAAGGAACAGAAAGCAGAAAGCATTCGTATACTGTAACTGAATGTACTTTAGCCTACGTGTATATCCACGCTCTCGTCTCCCGCTGCTGTGGCGGCTATGCGCAATTAATCTGGTGCCCGTGGGCGATCAAGCACCGGCGTTCATTGTTAGTCATGATGTTGAGCACAATAGGCATAATGCATTAGCATAGGGTTACTGCGGTGAAAGAGTGAAAGAGAGGGAGGTACATGGAGTTCGCATAGCTTTAGTCAAAGGCAGATATAAAAGCGGCCGGTTCTCCTCCCGTGCGCACCGTGCCATTGTCCCCCGCGCCTCTGGGAGAGGATCTAATAGCTGCTTATGGAGGGAAGTGACATGCGCGTTATCAGAAGAGCCTCTGATTGTTATATTGCCCTCCAGATTGTTTGTTACCAACCGGGGAGACCATTCATTTTGATTTTATTTCAGGTAACACCCCAATCAGGGGAGGGGTACTGTTGGAAAAGAAGGCAAATCTTCCCAACACCCTCCTATACTAAAATATTAAATTGTAGCCTTTACAGCTGATAGTGTGAAGGGAAAATAAAGAATCAAATGATCTTTGAACTATTCAAAAAGTTATTAGAGTGAATTAACATTGTTATATTCTCACCTGAATTATGACATTGTTTTATAAGTAAAGCATTTTTATGTTTTTTAATATGTAAAAAGAGGTTCTTCATTGGCATTAATGGTTCAGTGAAAAACCTTTAACATCCACATTATTTTTGGATGAACTATGAAGGGTTTCTATAAATATAATATACAGTCTTTCTCATTTTAAACACATTTTAGTGTTTAAAATCTAAAAACACGAATGATTTTATATTTACCTTATTCTGTTCTCGCTCTTATAGCGATAGTTCACCTCAAAATAAAATTTCTCTCATCATTTACTCACCCTCCAAACAGGTTGATTACTCATTGACTTCCATAGTAACTTTTTTCCTGCTATGGAAGTCAATTGTTTCCATCAACCAACATTCTTTAAAATATCTTCTTTTAAGTTCAACAGAAAACAGAAACTCATAAACGTTTCAAACTGTATCAAGAACAGTAAATGGTGAATGAATTTTCATTTGGGGGTAAACTATCTGTTTAATAATAAATTCTCATCTGAATTTTGTCTTCTGTACTTTATTTTAAAAAGTATTAAATCACTTTCTTTTTAATGGCAAATTCAAAGAATCGATAATAACATTTCAGTGTTTTCTCTTTTTTTTTTCTTTTCCCCAGAGCAGTAAACACTGTAGGAAAATGCAGGGTTCCACACAATTCATTCGTCCTGTCCCAACACAAATCCATTAAGTTAACATAACTAATTAAAGTAGATTGAACATAAAACAATTAAGTATCCCTCTAAAATCTCCAGAATTGTGTTATTTCAGCTCATTTAAAATAAGTAGTTCAAACAAGTGACAAATATATCTATATTTTTTGAGTGAACAGCTAAATAAACATTATTTGACTTCACAGTCAGTTCATAGCACTCACAAGTGTTTTGTTTTCATCTCTTTCTAGATTTCCTCAACTTGAGGCGGAAATATCGCAGACATAACTGTCCAAAGAAACGCTGTCTACCTCTTCACTCCAGAGTACCTTTCCCTTGAGGTGAGAATCCAGCCTATTGGCTATTTATTCCCTTTTATTACTCTGAGGAATGAGCAAATATTGGAAAAGAGCTGAGCGCATCATTAGGAAATCCAAATTCTGACATTCCTTGCGAGTATTTGTAGACAAATAATCGTGAAATGCCTCAATTGCCTCGACAACACAGACCTAGTCCTGCCTAACAAGTGCAGCCACTTCATTTAAGAATGGCGTTTACCACTCCATTGTGATCTGCGGGTTTGTGGTGTGGAGAAAAGACCGGCCGATTAATTAGCAAACCGCCTGTTGGATCTCCAGTGGCCTTAAGCCGCAGCGGAAACAGACGGAGAGGCTTTGGGTAAATACCCTGTACTAAATGAGCTGGGAAATTATTGGATGTTTATAGCCGTGCGACTTTCTCTGGGAGCGGGAGTAAACACAAACACTCCACACCCACGCACACACACTCACACAAAAGAGTGGAAACCTTCATATAGCCCATAGAGGAGAGACACACAGACGGATGAGAAGAACCCTGCCCCCGAAAAATACAACCCATTTTAACTATCTGCCACACACACACACTGTAAAACTTGGGTGGGACGCGCAGTAATGCCAGTCCTCTGAAACACCTGGTGACCTCTTCAGTGGAGGAAGTACAGTTATGGAGAGGTTTAGTGGTGGAATTTAAAAGACAAACAGAATACTGGGATATCTTAATGACTAACAAATCTGACTTATTTTATTTAATTGCAGTTGTGAGTTTTGCAACTAATCAGCACCAACTGCACCAATTCTGACAATATGTCACACTGCAAAAATGCTTTTCTTACTTAGATTTTTTGTCTTCTTTCTAGATCAAATATCTAAAAACTCCTATATCAAAAAACATTTTCTAGGCAAGCAAAACATATTGTCTTGTTTTCAAAAATAATATGCCAATATGAAGTGAGTTTTTCCTTAAAACAAGCAAAATAATCTTGTTTTTTCTTTTGACATTATAAAGCCCCTGAATTATTTTTCCTCAATTTCTGCTTAAGGGAGAGTAGATTACATTTCTAAACATAATAGCTTTAATAGGCAACGCAGTGGCTCAGTAGGTAGTGCTGTCGCCTCACAGCAAGAAGGTCGCTGTTCGAGCCTCGGCTGGATCGGTTGGCGTTTCTGTGTGGAGTTTGCATGTTCTCCCTGAGTTTGCGTGGGTTTCCTTCGGGTGCTCCGGTTTCCGCCACAGCCCAAAGACATGCAGTACAGGGGAATTGGGTAGACTAAATTGTCCGTAGTGTATGAGTGAGTGTGTATGGATGTTTCCCAGAGATGGGTTGCGACTGGAGGGGGATTCGCTGCGTAAAACATGTGCTTGATAAGTTGGTGGTTCATTCCGCTGGGGTGACCTCGGATTTATAAAGGGACTACGTCGAAAAGAAAATGAATGAATGAATGGTTTTAATAACTGATTTATTTTATCTTTTCCATGATGACAGTAAAAAATATTTTACTAGATATTATTCAAGACACTAGTATTCAGCTTAAAGTCACTAGGTAAGTTAGGGTAATTAGGCAAGTTATTGTATAATGATGGTTTATTCTGTAGACTATCAAAAAATATGTAGCTTAAAGGGGCTAATAATGTTGACCTAAAAATGAAATTTTATAAAATTAAAAACTGCTTTATTCTAGCCGAAATAAAGCAAATAAGACTTTCCCCAGAAGAAAAAATATTGTGAAATATATTGTGAAAATTTCCTTGCTCTGTTCAAAAATTCAAAGGGGGGCTAATAATTATGACTTCAAATGCATATATATATATATATGAAATAATGAAATAAAATTAGGCACCTAAATGCACATTTAATATCTAAAAGTGGACTAAAATAAACTATATTATGGAAAAAATTTCAAATGAAATAATGTTTAAAAGCATATATATGGTCTTTAATGCTCAAAATGATCAAATGTAATTAAATTAAATAAAAAAAATGAATTAGCCAAGCATCTAATGCTAGAAATAAAATATTTTCAAATATTTAATTATAGCTCCTAAAAGCATATATCGAATACCTGATAAAAAAATAGAAAAAAACATACACAAATATATTGAAAGTATAATTCAACGTTAGGTGAAATGACTGAAAAGAAAATATTAATGATCACATATAATATGGTATAAAGTTAAAAGTTCCAAATGGTTAATGTCACAGTGAGGCCATGGAGTCCACATTTTAGGTTCCCTAAAGAACCTTTCAGCAATCAGTTCTAAAAAGAATGTTTTTTTTATTGATAATTACCATTGTTCCATAGATTTCAAAGGTGCTTCATCAATCGTAAAGACCAATTAAGAACCTTTTAAAGGTTTGACTATTTTAAGAATAACAAATTAAAAGTTTGATAAATAATATATATAAAAAAAAAACATAAAAAAAAAATTAAATAAACAATTACACTGATCAACAGTATAACTGCAGTCTCTTTCAGAATCTACAAAGCGACAGACCACAGTACAAGCTTTTAATAATAATCACTCCCCCCCCCTAATATAGCATATATATATATAATTTAGCATGCATATAATACAGTATATATGTGTTCTTGAAGAGAAACCCTCAACAATATCATCAATGCAGATGTCAAATAGAGTTTGTCATTAGTTCTTCCTTAAAAATTCATGTAGTACTTGAGGACGTTTTGCTAAAAAGCTGAACTTTGGGATGGGTGTTGATGCTGAAATTGTGTGTGTGATGTGACACTGTATCTGTGGGGACACACATTCACAGTGACAGCCCAGCGGAGCCGCCTACTGTTTTCAGACCCTCTTGAGAGGTGTTCACCTTTAACCTTTACTCTGTGACCCCCACACAATGAGCCAGAGCCGGTCTGGAGTTAACAAAACACACAAACACACACACATATACAGCAACAATGTCCAAAAGAAGAGGCGCACAAAGATCTCATTAAGAACAATAAATATCCAACTCTAAAGGCTTGAACGATTGCAGATTGAAACTCAACTCTGTTTTTTGTTTTCTTCTCCATCAGGTTTTATGATGCTCCGGGCAAGCATTGCGAAAAACCAAAGACCAGCCTTGGATGGGAAATGAGAGGAGATTTATGTCAGACGTGCTGGGGACTGTTTTATTCGCACATATATTGTAATCAAAGCCATGTTAGTCACTTCTGTAACAGAAGTGTTTTTTTGTTTTGTTTTTTTAAATGAATGTAAGTGAATGAGCCAGGGAGATCTTACTGCTGCCAAACATGCTGCAAACTCATCGCTCAATCAGGTTGAGTTGGAGCAGAATCATTGTAAATAGTGAGGACTGAATGAAATGTGTTTATATGTAAGTTATGCACTTCAAATGTTTTATTATTATCTTGATTTAATAAAAGTGTATTGTCTTTTCACATGGGTTTTAGTGTGTCTTATTGATATACTACTTGCCAGTGGCTCAGTGGATAGCACTGTCCCCATGTTCATGTGGGTTCCCTCCGGGTGCTCCGGTTTCCCCCACAGTCCAAATACATGCTGTATAGGTGAATTAAATAAACTAAATTGGCCGTAGTTTTTGTGTGTGAATGTAAGAGTGTATGGGTGTTTCCCAGTACTGGGTTGCAACTGGAAGGGCTTCAGCTGCGTAAAACATATGCTGGATAAGTTGGGCGTCATGGTGGCGCAGTGGGTAGCACGATCGCCTCACAGCAAGAAGTTCGCTGGTTTGAGCCCCGGCTGGGTCAGTTGGCATTTTTATGTGGAGTTTGCATGTTCTCCCCGTGTTGGTGTGGGTTTCCTCTTGGTGCTCTGGTTGATAAATTAAATTGGCCGGTGTATGTTTGTGAATAAGAGTGTATGGGTGTTTCCCAGTACTAGGTTGCAGCTGGAAGGGTATCCGCTGGGTAAAACAAATGCTAGATATGTTGGCGGTTTATTCCTCTGTGGTGACCAATGATGAATAAAGGGACTAAGCTGAAGGAAAATGAATGAATGAATTTACATTGTTATATTTGTGTGAAATGGGTTAGATCAGTGTTTCCCAACCCTGTTCCTGGAGGCACACCAACAGTACATATTTTGGATGTCTCCATTATCTGACCCATTAACTTCAGGTGTTGGGGTCTCTTCTAATGTTCTGATGAGTTGATTCAGGAGTGTTTGATTAGGGAGAGGTTGAAAATGTGAACTGTTGGTGTGCCTTCAGGAACAGGGTTGGGAAACACTGGGTTAGATAAAGTGCAAAATGTGGATTTGACTGCAGGATGACAACTTGGCTCCGTTTTGTCTGACAATGTTTTTAAACTATGAGCTTGACATATGATGAAAAGATCCAGAGCAAACCCATCGCTTCCATTATTGTTGACTATCACTCTCACAAACAGATTTGTATACATTGTCACCAACCCCTTCAGATTCTCATCACTATGGCCATTAGGCTTCATGAATATATTTTTACAATTTAACTGTAAACTCCCATGGTGTATTTAAAGGTGCAGTAGGTGATCTGCCACAATGGCAGACCGGTTAGCATAATATCTTTGAAACACAGTCCCTCCCATGCCGTACAAAGCCACGCCTCTTGAAACACGACCGCACGCACCTTAAAGATGACAGACAACCCTCTCTCACATGCGACTCTGCTTAGTGTTTGGCCGGCGGCGTGCAGGAATTACACTTATTACTAAGCCACACTTACATGCTATTCCAGAGCGAATATTCAGAGTAGCATGGTAAACAATATAGGGAGAGCGTCACTGGCTGTCATTGTTCAAAAATGAACCCATGTGAATAAAAAACCAACCTCAGTAAAGCAGACTAGGCAAAATAGCGCTATTTTCTTATGTTTTGGTGTTAAACTAACGTAAATAAAAATCTTCATTATCGATGCTGAAAAAGGTCCTTATGAAACTGAAAATTGTCACATCAGTCTTTTGCTGGGAGATTTCAGCGGCTGAACAACACTTCTGTGCATATAACCCACTGGTAAAACAATACAATCTACATCAGCTTTGCGTGACTGAAAGAGTTTTAAAACATAGCATTACCTGTCTAAAAGATATACTTCAGCCATGGTGTCGTCCTTCCTCTGGCGTGCAAAAGTAGCTCCAGTATTGATTTAAGGTTTTAAAAAGTTTTGGTGGAGCATTTGTTTTGCTCTTCTCTGTCTCTTGTGTGCAGGTGAACGCGCGTGCCTTTGAAATAGCGGAACACCTGCAGATTTTCAAATCTACATTTGCTGACAGACAGTTTGGGCTACTTATCAGAATTATGGGAATTATCGACCCGAAAATATTTAATTGAACATAAACAATGTTTTAGTTTTATGCCTTTCCCAGAATATAAAATACATATAAACACATTTAGATTATTTACTTTAATCATTACTATTGGAATGTGAAGAGATTTTCAACCAGCACAACAAAACATGTTTCTGAAGACAATCCCCTACTGCACCTTTAATATATAGTTGAATTCAGAATTATTAGCCCCCCTGAATTATTAGCCCCGTTTATTTTTTTCTCCCCAATTTCTCTTTAACTGAGAGAAGATTTTTTTTTCAACACATTTCTAAACATCATAATATCTTAGATATTTTTCAAGACACTTCTATACAGCTTAAAGTGGTATTTAAAGGCTTAACTAGGTTTCTTAGGTTAACTAGGCAGGTTAGGGTAATTAGGCAAGTTATTGTATAACGGTGGCTTGTTCTGTAGACTATTGAAAAATATATAGCTTAAAAGGGCTAATAATTGACCTTAAAATGGTTCATAAAAATTAAAACTTGCTTTTATTCTAGCCGAAATAAAAAATAAGGCTTTCTCCAGAAGAAAAAATATTATCAGACATACTGTGAAAATGTCCTTGTTCTGTTAAACATCATTTTGGAAATACTTCAAAAAGAAAAAGAAATTCAAAGGGGGGCTAATAATTCTGACTTCATCTATATATTCAAGATGCAAAAAAAATATTAATTGCTCTTTGCAACACCACGTGATTCAATTTAAAACTGACACAAGAAAAACATTTGTAACCAACATGAATAAAGATCTAATTCTGAAAAACCTAGAAACACACTCACACTGTTTTTCACTATATTTCTTTATCTTGACAAAACTCAATCTACCCAATTCAATAAAATCTGTTCAATTTTATTTCAAAAACAAGATTCATTCGTTTTATTCACATTAGTTTAGATAAAAACTCAGCGGTTCAAAATCTGTGACATCCAGTATTAGCACTAATGCGTTTCCCCAGCGGCTCCAACACTGATCAACAAACCCAAAACACAAATGATGCACTAAAGAACGGAAATGAAGCACACAACTAACGAACACATTTCTTCTCGCACATAAACCCACTCAGATGAGCAGAAGTTAGACGACAAAGCTTTAGCTCTGATCAAATCTTACTCACAATGAGCATCTCCAGTCAACATTTTCGACAGCGGAGGTTTCTGACTTTCTAATTGTGGCCATTGTTTACCCCAACTTGTCATTAGAGAGGTTACCAGGGTTCGTTTCCCCTCAAAAGCCTTCTGATCAGTGAGCCATGGCTGCCGATGCCAGTCTAGATAGACGCGCTCTCACGTTCACACGCAACCATTCAGAGCCCATCATACGCACAGTCAGCCATGAGAGAGTGAGTGTGTCCAGGAGTCAGGCTCTGATCTGCTGGCCGGTCAGTGTCAGGATCCTGCGGCTCAAAACGCTGTTGTGCTGTTTCAGATAATCAATCAGGTCCGCCTGCTTCTCCACCACATCCTCCAGACTGGAGCCGTCTCTGTCAAAACAAACCACAGCACACCACACACGTGCACCTGTTTGAGACCTTCACAGCACATTTGATAGAAATTTGTATGTAGGAAGAGTTCCACACACACACACACACACATATTTATACATTTAGGAATGTCCCAATAGAGTGTTTTTAATGACACTTTGTCAGTCAGGTATATTGGAAAGTATCATATCACATCATATCTTTTATTGAATGCCATGTCTGCTTCATCTTTTTGGAAAAACATTATACAAAAAAGCAAAATGCAAATATAATAAATATAATAAAAAATACATTCAAACAAACAAAGTGAAGTTAAATAACATCAGATTTCTATAAACAAATGATAAAAAATCTAAATATTTTTCTGTCACAACTTTGAGTATGTGATCTTACTTCACTAATTATAATAATAAAAATTACTACAAATACACTAAAGACTATCCAATTGTTATTTTTAGAGTTGATTGCTCAATATCTGTATTTTTCATGTATTTGTTTAAGTATTTGTTATCTGCATCTCATTTTAATGAAATAAAATAAGAAGAACGTTTTATAATTAAAAAAAAACTACATTGTGGTAATGTTTAAGAAAAAAATAACTAGAGGTAATATATGGAGGTAAATATGCATTTAAAAAAATTGCATAACTACAGAAATACCCTCGGCTGGGTCAGTTGTCATTTCTGTGTGGAGTTTGCATGTTCTCCCCGTGTTGGCGTGGGTTTTCTTCTGGGTGCTCCAGTTTCCCCCACAGGCCAAAGTCATGCGGTACAGGAGAATTGGGTAAGCTAAATTGCCCATAGTGTATGTGTGTGTATGGGTGTTTCCCAGTACTGGGTTGCAGCTGGAAGGGCATCCGCTGCGTAAAACATATGCTGGATAAGTTGGCGGTTCATTCCGCTGTGGCGACCCTTGATTAATAAAGGGACTAAGCCAAAAAGAAAATGAATGAATATTTACTTTATTCAAATCTATATGTTACACTACTTTTTATTTATTTATATATATTTATTAATTTATATATATATATATATATATATATATATATATATATATATATATATATATATATATATATATATATATATATATATATATATATATAGCTTTTGATCGACTTGTATGGTTTTTATTGGCTGATATTGAAAGAGAGTAGGATGGATGATCTTCCTACAACCCAATATAAATATATAACAAATCCAGAAGTAAAATCCTTATGTAATATAGTATTTCTTAAAAAAAAAAAAAAAAAAAAAAAAGAAACTTCACACTCTCACAAAGGCTGTTTGGTTTTCTTCAGAGTTTAACACTACTGTGTGTTTTTTAGCCAATGATATACTTCCAGTGTAAGCTTTATGTGACTATATTCACTATTTTCAATGTCATAAGGTTGTTTTTACAGCATCGATATTGTAATGTGATTAAAATGCATTTAGTTAAATAGACTTCAGCACTCATTTAGTTGTTCAAGAGTAAAACAAAATGAAAAACTGTGTAACCGCTAGCATCGTCAGGACCAGCCGGCGAACACAGAAACTCCATTGACAATACTGGGGTAAAATAAATGGTCATATTTTAAAGACATGGCGGAGGGAAAATGGAATTTAATGCAGTGCTTCTTTTCTGAGACCCATTTTATATCGTATATCTATCAGGCAGTGAAGATCGCAGGTTTTTAAAGAAATCCGACCTTAATCATGGCATTTTTATAACAGAAAGCCAGTTCACCGGAAGCTCTGAGGCTGGCTGGCTGAAATTAAAAGTCTGTGTGCATATAGCCTATTGGCTTCTCAAAAACTCTTGTGGATTCAGTGTATATTTTGGTCAATCACTGCTGTGTGTTACCTGAAGCCCGTCTCTGTGTGTGCGTCGCTGGAGCAGCCGTAAGATCTCTCCTCTTCAGTCACATCAGGATGTGGCTTCTTACTATTAAACTTCACCACATGCACTGAAACAAACAAAACACAAGCAAACATAAAATAAACAGCACCTAGAAAAGTAAAGTTCGTAAACAAACTTTATGGTATACATGTGATAACATAGCATGTTTCTAGTATAAATTTGCATGTTTCCTGCAAAGCTGTTGATAGGGGGTTCTAAGGTGTTGCTAAGTGGTTGCTATGGTGTTCTGAATGGTTGCTAGGGTGTTCTGAGGGGTTTCTTTGTGTTGCTAGGCAGTTGCTACGGTGTTCTGAGGCATTGCTAGGTGGTTGGTAAGGTGTTTTGAGTGGTTGTTAGGTGGTTACTAAGTTGTTGCTAGGGTGTTAGAGGTAATTGTTAAGACGTTGCTAGGTGGTTGCTAAGGTGTTCTAAGTTGTTGGTAAGTTGTTGCTAGGTGGTTGCTAGGGTGTTTAGAGTGGCTGCTAGGCAGTTACTAAGGCATTGCTAGGTGGTTGTTAAGATGTTGCTAGGTGGTTGCTAATGCGATGCTAGGTGGTTGCTCAGGTGTTGCTAGGCAGTTGCTATGGTGTTCTAGGACATTACTATGGTGTTGCTAGGTGGTTGCTAAGGTGTTCTAGGTCGGTGCTAAGGTGTTTCTGTGTGGTTGCTAGGGTGTTCTGATTGGTTGCTAGGCAGTTGCTAACATAAATTAGCATGGTTCTAATATGAATTAGTATGTTGCTAGTATGATTAGTATGTTGTTTGTATGTTTCTAGTATGGTTCAGTATATTGTTAGTATGGATTGGTATGTTATCAGTATGTCCAATGTAAAGTCAATGACGTTTTTTTATAATGGAAGTCTATGGGACAGTTGCTAGGGTGTTGTAAGTTTTTGCTAGGGCGTGGCTAGTTAGTTGAAAAAGTGATCAGTGATTGACAGATTGGTAGTCTGAGTTAAATGAGCCCAATCTTAAGACTGTATGACAGTCTGGTGGAATGTTATGAGGTCACAAAGTTTAGTCCAATGTTAAGTCAATGGGAGTTTTCTGAATTTTCCGGGACAGTTTTAGGAAAACCGAAAGTCAGATCAGTTGGAAAAGATTTACCAACTTAATTCAGTATAGTTTGGTGGTTTGTAGTATGAACGGTCTAGAAGGAGATGCGTTCTTAAAATAGTCCTGGAAGAAGAAGTTTATGTAGTATAACAGTATGTTGGCTTTCTTAAGCCACCATAATTATGAGCTCTTGTCAAACTGCTTTCCTTCCAATAACGCTCCATAAACAGAATCCACAAATCTGAGAGCAGAAAACTAAGATATCTCCATGTAAAATCATTTAAAAGTAGTATACTGAAAGAAAATAATTTTTTTCTTTGCCAAAATCCAATAAATTTACTGTCGTCATTTGTAAATAGCAATATTAAATGTCAAGGACAACTAGAAAATTATATTCTATATATTTACACATTTACTTCATGTGATGAATTAATTTGAATGAAATCATTTACTTCAAACTTTTTAAATGTCTTCTAATCAACTCAAATAAACTGATTAATATTAAGTACATTTTAATCAAAAAGTTGGTTAGCATAGCCAGAAATGCCCACAAAGTCAACACATCCGTTTATTACAAATTTATAAAACAAAGTGAAAATATTACAAAAAAAGATCAAGTCTTCTAGCTTGTAAATAATAAGATTTACTTAATTTGATTGACGAGAACTTAACTTCACTTGAGTAATTTAAATAAATCTACATTCAAAATGAAATAAGATTAGTAAAAAATTATCTGATTTTAAAATAATTACAAATATTTGTTTTTCAGTGTAGTAAAGTCTTTTCTATTGAAAAGGAGAGCAGTGGAACTGATCCAGACAGTAATGTTGATAGTTGTGGTTTGTGTCTGATGGTGCAAGACATGAGCGAGGTGTTTGAAGACACACGTTCGGTGTATGTGTGTGTGTGAGCAGGAGCCGCGTTCAGAGCAGATATTCCTCTCCACAAGGTGTGCTGGTAGACGCATGGCTAGAGTGTGTTTTGGGAGAGTGAGAATGCAAGGAAACTGTGTGAATTCACACGTCGCTTCCCTCCTCTCTCACACCTTTAATGTGTCTCTCAATCAGCAAACTTTCACTCCACACACTGCCACAAAAGAGCAAGTTCAAACAGACTGAATCTGAAATGAAAGAGTTCAAAATATGTGTATAATCTCAAATAAGTGGTAGAAACAAAATCATATCTAATATATATCTTAATCGTTTGTTTTTTTTTGCTAGGTTTTTGGCTAGTTTGTTGTTCATTTGAGTTTTTTTAGAGATTGAATTTGTTTTCTTATTGGTATACAGAAAAAAATCATTCAAAGATGGATTTGCTACATTTTTTAAAGTTAAGTCGTTGTAAACAATTTATTTGCCCTGAATTTAAACAAACAAATTAAGTTGAACATTACTAAATTTAAGTTGTTAGTTTAAATTCAACCCATATTAATTGTTTGCAACAATTTTGCACACATCATTTTTTCAGTGTACAGTACAGGCCTTTAACATCTGGCAAAGGAACTACCAATGAAAACTAGCCTTTGGGCTAATTTGGTTATATTTACGTTTTTGAGGAATGTTGATTAATGCGCACAGTGATTTGTTGTGAAATAAGTGAATAAATAAAAAAAGATAGCTGTTAAATTCTGTGCTGAATATTTGTATTAGTTATTAAATGACATTTGCACTGTTATAAAACATTTACTGCATTACAAAAAGAAAAATAATTAATTTTAAATAAAACCCAACTTATTTCAAATAATTGCTATTCTTCATGTTATAAATAATTGGAAATAAAAGAAATTGCCATGACAGCAATAAAATACATTTTAAAAAATATTCAAATAGAAAAATAAAAATATAATCAATGCACAGAGATAAATTCAGACGTTGTGGGAAATAATTTTTTTTTTTTTTTAATCTTACCTACCCCCAATATCTGAATGATAGTATAACTCAAACAATATTGCCAGCGATAAACTATTAACGCCAAAATCAATGCCAAAAATGCACAAAAAATAAATAAAAGACAGAATTTATTTTATGGTGTCAGAGTGTCATTTAACTACTGATTCAGGTTAATTAATTGGATGTCCTAACTTGCATAGTACGTGGTTAAAGTCAGAAAAAAATTGCTGCTTGCTTGATTAAACTACTTAATTAAAATGAGCCGAAACAACAACATTATTAAGAGTTTTTTTTGGGACAGCTTAATTGTTTTATGTTCAATCAACTTAAAATTTAAAAAATAAATTGCAAGGTTACTTAATTTGCCTTGGCATGACATGAAGAGATTGCATGGTACTTAGCATTTTTTATAGTGTAGGTTTAAGATTGCGTTAAATGTAATTATGTATTATTAATTGCAATTACTATAGTACGTATATGGAACATGTAACAAGGACACCTTAAAATAAAGTGTTAGGTTGGCGCCAGTGGTCTAGTGGTTAGTGCTTCGACACATGCACCGAGTTTGATTCCCGCCTCTTGGTCTTATGCCAATCCTTCCCAGATCTCTGCTCTCTACTGTCATATCCAATAAAGGTGAAACATATTCAGTGTCTTGTACTCAGATACCTTACTAAATGCAGTGATGTGTAACTTTTCTGTAGTTTTCAAATGGCTGTGCAAACAGTATATAGTGCTGTCTTGAGCATTTTCAGGAAGTGTCACCAAAATCTGACTTTTCCACATTGGAAAAAAATGTACAGAGTAAACTGTCATAATGAAAACATGACAAACCCATTTGATTATCATGTTCATAAACAATGGTGTCAGGACTTTTCATCTTGATGACACTGACACTTCCATTGACATGAATACCTGCTTTTGAGGAATGAACTATCCATTTTGAGCAAGTGACAAGCTTTTGCAGGTTATCAACAAGGTTTTTGCAGTTTGTACTAATTGTTTTGAGAAATGCATCAAATGTTGTGCAAATGTAAATAGTATTGTGAGAAATGCACCAAAGCCACTGAGAAAAATTAAGTAAAAATAACTAGTCGTCGCTTTTTACAGTGTACAGTGGGCTAAAAAATGAACCAGGGTAACATTTGAGATTTCATGCTGTAAAAAAAAATCTGTTAATTAGCAGTTTTCCGTATTTTGGGATCCATATTTGTTATTTTACCCAATTTATTTATGCTTTTAATTTGCATTATGGGAGCTTAATCTTCCTGACAACAAATTGAACCTTTGAAAGTTTGAAAAAGTGACATTTGTTACATTTTTAATAGGTTAAAGCGATAAATTATCTGGGTTGGTGTTGTTTATTACGGTACAAAAACTGTGTAATAAGCTGCCAGTACACTTTTGGTTATTTTATTTCTTTATGTATTATTTTGTATGGACTACATTATTTCAAACTACTAAAATGTCATTAAAAATAAAACTGTACAGTTGAATTTTCAACATCAAAAGTCGACAGAGTATAGATCAAGCCCCCATAATGCAATTCACAACTGCAAATGAATGGAAAACACCAAAATACAAAAACTGTTTATTAACACACTTTTTCCCCACAGTGTATGCATTGATACAATTATTTAGAGCTGCATTGTAAAACTGAAGTAAAAAAACAAAGTGTTAAAAGGCACATAAAATAAGTGCCAAAACATCCGTCAAAAGATAATCTCCAAGAAACCCAGCGCAACATATCTCAGGGCTTCTGAATACATTCTAATTACACTATAATCACCTAAAAGTGCGACACACGCATACACAAACCCCAGCGTTTTCCTGACCCACACCTGGCTATCCCATCACAAACACACCAATCAGATAAAACTGCTCTTTCTTCAATCACCTGCAGGAAATGGGGGCCAACAGGCCATTGAGGGCAGCAGGAAGGAGATCAGCGATTCCCTCTTTAGAGATAATGCACACCTCTTCTCTGGCTCTGAAGTGCCCTAGAAGTGCATCTACAGCAGTAAACGAAGCTTAAGCAGTTATTCCACACACATACAATGAGTTTAGATATGTAACTTTGGGAGGTTATTAAGGGTGATTCGTCAGATCTGTCACAATACATCAACAAGGGCCTTTAAAGAATGTTTTTAAAGAGACAGAGCGACAGTCTTTCTGATATACGTGTCAAATTCCTTATATCTACGCTAAACAGTAGTGCTTCCCTCCACAAACGACACATAAAAATCAACACCATTACAATAACCCAAACCGAAGGGTCAACGATCCAAGACATCTGCATTCTAGCACAATGTTGCACACAATTACAGGCTTTCATAGAAAAACTCTAGCACTTTTGCGAAACATTAGAACTTATATAAACAAAAAAAATGTCATTTGATGGCTTATTATGCGTATTTTCATTCGTTTAGCTGCCTAAATCAACGTATTTGACCCATTTTTATCCATCCGTGAGCACTTTTGGACACGACAGGGGCCGAGCGCATGTTTTCTGTGCATCGCGGTAAAACAATGCAGGTCCCAATCACCTCCCTCGCCCCCTTTGAAGGGCCCTAAACTTCCTTTGAAGTGCAGAATGGCATACGACCCATACAGAATGCTGCATTCATGTTGAAATGAAGAGAGAGAGGCAGAGATACAACATCACAGAGGACACTTCAAAGACCCCGGAGCAGGACTCTGACCTAACTGCACCTTCCTTTAGGAAAGGGACGGAGAGATGGATATATGGATAGGAGGAGATAAACGCTGGGTAAATGGATAGAGATCACTCGTTAGCACAATAAATGTGCGGCAAATAAAAGGCTTTTGATTGAGACCTGGGTTTATTCTTTTGGGAATTATCTTAATGTGTGAGAGAAAAGAACACATTCTTGAATTTGTAGATCTAGACACATTCGGGTTTTATTATAAAAGGATTTTGAATACCTGAATATATAATGCTGGGTGAAAAGTCTTTCTGCAAATCATGACGATCTTGTTCTTTATAAGATGAATAGAAGTTTCAAACATATCATGCTACGACGAAGGCCAAATCAGAAATACAAAGGAGGGACATTTGCCTTACAAATTCACTATTCATTTATTTGTCCTTTGCTGAAAAGAAAAATATACTAATAAACTGGATCAGTGACAAACCCCCATCCTTAAAAGGGTGGCACAATATGATTGGGGAAATGATTCCCTTAGAATTCCTTACCTATGTCATTCATACGTCCACTGAGGCTTTTAATTAAGTCTGGACTCCTTGCTTGGATTTTATTGATGTTTCTTTAAGCTGGATTTTGAGTTATGGTAAGTCATATATGAATTTATGTATTTTATTTTACTATTATTTTATCTTTATATTTTTTCATTTTGTTTATTTATTTACTTATTATTTTTGCTATATATATATATAATTTATTCTGTTTTTCTTTAGCATTGCATTGTTAAAATGGGCATTGTCTGTTGGTTTGTTTCAATGTGTTTTGTGATTAATAGTTAAAATGTTAATAATAAGATTATTATAAAAAGTTATAGAAAGGAGAAACAGAGTATCGATATTCTGAAAATGTTACTTTGAGATTTTTGTTGACAGGCTTTTGAACATGACTAAAACACTTATCCAAGGACTTATAAACAATTTATAAAGTTTACTTACAATATTTATCACATTTAAAATGTAATGGAAAAGTTCATCATGCTAACCAAGGGTTTGATTTATTTATTACATAAAAAAACTGAAAAATATTGTCTAATAGTATTGTTCTTTAAAAATATATATATAACTTTTTAATGGCTTTTTAAGCTGATTTTTCTTATCAGACAACACTTCAACAAATACAGTAAAACAGCGATTTTTTTAAATTATTACAATTTAAAATAACTTTTCTAAAATATATATATTTTAAACTCAGTTTATTCTTTAAATTTTATTGATTTTTATGATAGCACAGCTGAATTGAACAGATATTATTAGTCACAACCTTTTAGAAATTTTTATTAGATTCTAATATACTAATATATTGTTTAAGAAACATTTGTTGTCGTCATGCTTTCAAAATAAGCTGTATTTTTTCATTAAAGCTCAAAAGAAATCCTTCTGTAACATTATAGATGTATTCACTGTCAGTTTCAATTAATTTAACGCATTACTACTACAAAAGGAGTAATATTTTATTTTTGTTTATTTATTTTTTATCTTATTGACCACAAACAATTGTATAAACACTCTTGAGATGCATGCAAGTGATTTCCCACACATGCAAGCCTCGTAGAGAGATATCCGAGACTGTGGTGATATCAGCTGATGGAGCTCATTGAGAATGAAGAGAGCGAGTGAGGGTGTGTCTCTGTAGATAACACACGTGGTCAAGCTTCACTTCACTAATCATCTCTGGAATCCAGCCACTGATACGAGAATGTGTGTGTCAACATTAAAGACAATGCCATGGTGTATTAGGGTGGGGTAGATTCAGGTTGCCTTTGGCAAAGAAGAGCCCTGTATCCATAACAAGCCTCTTCCCCCACACATATAGTCTTTCGCTTTAACATTCTCCCAAAAATTGCCCCTCTGCTCAGTCTCTCATTATGGAAGTGCAAAGAATTGTTAGATATTTTATAATAAGGAACCCAAAATGCAAGAAACGGAAGCTGAGAGGGACAACAGCTGCCTGGTGTGTTTCTAAAGAGGCTAAAGACAGAAGCTTGAGTATTGGGCATTGTAATGCATGCTGGGGGAGGTGTGCATGTACAGTCCTGGTGGCAACTCTTACTATTTTTAGCCACCAAAACTAGTCTTTTTGAGTGGTAGCATCTCAAACCATAGCTAATATGTGATATGAGCTGCTACACCAAACGTTTTATATATTTTACATGCTACAAACTCCCATTCATATGTGAGGGACACGCCATCCTAAAACATACAAGGTGAAAGGTATACATCTGTATGTATAGTATCTTTTCCTTGCGTGTAGACCAAAATCATGCCGTGAAACACTATTATACATAGCATACAAAATATTATTTGTAAAATATTTTGTTTCTTTTAGTGGTTAGTTCACCTAAAAATGTTAATAATTACTCACCCTCGTGTCGTTCCAATCTCCTGAGACCTTGGGTCTTCTTCAGAACACAAATTAAAATATATTAGATGAAATCTGAGCTCCATCATCCCCCATAGACAGCAACAGTTCTGTAATCATGCAAAGCTCCAAGAACACTTTTATGTGCCAAAAAACCTTGTAAAAACTAAATATTACTTTTGCATGTTGTGCTGTTGACTCTAAGGGAATAACACTGCCCATAAAAATGCACACCCTGACCTGTCATGGAAGAGAAGACAAACTAGTTTCTACAGTGTTTTTGGGCACATAAAAGTGTTCTTGAAGCTTCATGTGATTACAGTTGAACCACTGTAACTAAATGTTTTTGGTTCCTTTTCTGGGCTTTGAACGTTTCTGGAGGGCCAGAGAGCTCCTGGATTTCATCTAAGCAATCTTAATTTGTGTTCTCAAGATGAATGAAGGTCTCCGGGAACAGGAACTATATGAGGGTGAGTAATTAACAACAAAATTTGCAATTTTGGGTGAACTAACCTTTTAATTAGCAATTTTTTTACAATATTGTACTGTATTCATTTCACTTAATCAAGTAAGGGTCAGTGTGGGCAGTGCATCAAAGAAAAACTGGATGACAAAATTATCCATGGTGTAAAAATATATACCAAATATATACAGTTGAAGTCAGAATTATTAGCCCCCGTTTTTTTTTCCCCCCAATTTCTGTTTAACGAAGAGAAGATTTTTTCAACACATTTCTAAACATAATAGTTTTAATAACTCATCATCTGATTTATTTTATCTTTGCCATGATGATATTATAATATAATATCTTACTAGATTTTTTCAAGACACTTCTATACAGCTTAAAGTGTCATTTAAAGGCTTAACTAGGTTTATTAGGTTAACTAGGCAGGTTAGGGTAATTAGGCAAGTTATTGTATAACGATGGTTTGTTCTGTAGACAATCGAAAAAAATTTTTTACTTAAAGGGGCGAATAATATTGACCTTAAAATGGTTTTTAAACAATTAAAAACTGCTTTTATTCTAGCTGAAATAGAACAAATAAGACTTTCTCCAGAAGAAAAAAATTATCAGACATACTGTGAAAATTTCCTTGCTCTGGTAAACATAATTTGGGAAATATTTTAAAAAGAAAAAAAAATTGAAGGGGGGACTTCAACTGTACATCACTGTTTATGCAAGCAACACTGCACAACAGCGACACCAATGGGTGAAGTTACAGCGGGGAATAGATTCGGTGTGATAATTGAGAATGAATGTGGTAAAGTTAAGTGCTATGACCAAATAACATTATCATCATGGTCAGTATTTGCAGTAACTCTGAAATTACTTCATTTTAAGTAATCTTACTTGATTTAGGTCATTTAAATCCTCTATACAGCAGTTGATATTTGAAGTGGATCAAAACCTTTCATCAAAGTTTGCCACACAGTGCAAATGATGCTTAATGCACGATGCATTTGTCAATTCAACAGCGCCTCCCAAGCAAGTTTAAATAACTGAACTCAAGCAAAAGTGACGGGAAGCTCCTGCTCATTCATTTCACTTTTTTATGTTGTGTGATGCTGCTCAAGCACACATGAGCAAACACTTGCAGCGATTACTCATGGGAGTTGTCGTTTCAAAGGGTCGCATTGCAATTAGTTTTTAAATTGTGTGACTTTTGAGAAAACTAAAATGTAAACCCACCACAGCTGAAATCTACCCACATTTTGTGGGTTTGCAGGTGTTGAGCCCTGTTGGAGTATAATAAAAGCCAAACCTGCAAATACCCTTTGACATTCCACAGCAGAAGCAAATTTTCAAAATTAAATTAAAGATACCAAACCAGACCTATTCATTTTTTTCCTATTAATTAGTATACGTTCTAAAAGTAAAGTACAATTAAAAAGAAGTGTCAATTTGAATTTTTTAAGGTGACTTTAAGAAAACTACAAACACTGAAAATAAGTTCAAAGAAAAGAAAACATTTATCACTGCTTTGTGTTTTAAATTAATTTCAAATGGAACACCAATGCTGACACACATGATATATAGGCCACACCTATATGACTTATTGTTTGAGTTTAAAAATAAAAGTATTTTCCTCTCAGAAATGTAGTTTTGACCCAGTGTGACTTAGTCAGGTGACGCTTGTTCCAGAAAATGTGGTGATTCTGATTCATGAAAAATGAGACATACACTTTGTTAGTAAGAGGAATTGTTCACTCTGTGTGTGCTGTGCTGCATTATATGAATGCACGGAATAAAGGTGCATGTTTACCTTTATTTATTATGCATGAATATGATTCAGATTGAACCATGAACAAATCATGTGTGTGTGTGTGTGTGTGTGTGACCAGTGTGCAGGAGTAGTACCTGTATATCTAAGCAAGCATATGATTGTCAGCAGAAGCTCCAAACAGATGATGGCCAACAGAAGATACACAGACAGATTCTTCACATTTGCATCCAGCAGTGAGGATGGAGCAATTACAGTCAGGATTGCTGCATTTCCTTTGTAATACAGAAAAATAAAGCAATTGTGCATTAAATCAGTAACAAACTTCTGCATCAAAGAAGCAAGCATTGATTACTTGATTTTAATTGATAACACTTCTTTATCATAGTTCAGCATACATCTATATGGGGGCTTTTGGTTCACATTTGTTGCCTAAAACACACACATTACTATTTAATAAGGTTTGGGTACACAAAATGTTATCATTGTCATCAAGTTTCACATTAGCAAAGTAAAACACAATAAACTAATAGCAATATTTTTAAATATTATAATAAACATTTTAAATAACATGGTATTTTTTTATTTTAAGACATTTTAAAATTTATTTTATTCCTGTAATTCAGCAACCTATTTATTCAGCAAAGTACTGATAACTAGAATAAGAGTTCATAGGGACAGCATTGGTTTTTAATTTAAAATGTTATCAAAATGTAATTACAGTCAATTCTAATTAATTTAATGCATTAATATCAAATAAGTGTAATTTAAAAACAGACAAAAAGAAACTGGCCTAAAAGGGTAGTGTAAACGTTGCCATATTTCAAAATATTGCCAAAAATAAATAAAATAACACAAGGATTTAGTATTAGGGATGGATTTAGTATTAGTATTAAGGAACATGAATTGTATTTAAAATAATAAATTAACGTTGTTCATTATCAATTATTAAATTCCATATTTAGTGTATGTAAACAACTTCAAAATCCTCAGTTTCTCTAAACAAAAGTTGCCTCTAATCTCAATATTATATTTTCTCAATACTATACAATTGGTATAATAAAAATGGAAAAAAATGTTACCAGACCTTCAGAGAATAAAACAAATGTTAATATTTTACTCCAATCATATCTAGTAAATCAAGCACATCCAGAAAAACTGACACTTTTACAGTCCAAATGATAGCTTACGCCCTGCCATCTAGTGGTCATCTGTAAAACATTCATGCATTCGTTCATTCATTCATTCATGTGTTTATTTTCTTTTTGGCTTAGTCCCTTTATTATTCTGGAGTCACCACAGCGGAATGAACCACCAACTTATCCAGCATATGTTTTACGCGGCGGGAAACATCCATACACACACTATGGACAATTTAGCTTACCCAATTCACCTATAGCACATGTTTTTGGACTTGTGTGGGAAACCAGAAAACCCAGAGAAAACGCATCCAAACACGGGGAGAACATGCAAACTCCACACAGAAATGCCAAGTGACACAGCCGAGGCTCGAACCAGTGACCTTCTTGCTGTGAGGCGATTGTGAGTTGTAGAACATTACACTGCTATTTGCAGAATTGACAGCATACTCTCATCACCCTTATGTTTTCCACAGAGATTGATTCAGTTTCTAAAGTGGCAGACAGAGATAAGAAAATATGTTTCACCTGCAGAGTGAATGAGTAGCGGAAGGCTTTTTATTCCTCTGGTCGTCCTGTAAAAGTCCAGATAACCTTTCCGTCTCACTGCGCTGTGGCGGCGCTGGATAACTCGATCATATATAAAGACGACCACCCAGAGAGCAACTTTTCCCAGTAACACCACGGTTTTGGAGTCGATCCCATTTAATGCTGCAGTGCACTCAGATGTGTGTTCATCAGATATCCAGCAAAATACTGTGATTACGATACACACCACCACATAAACCACCTGCAACACAGAAACAGAGAAATGACAGAAAATGTTCACAACGAAAGTGTTATTTATGTAGTCCATGTGTGCAGGTGTTCATGCACAAATTGAACAGGGTGTATTTTCTTTAAAAATATTATGTTGCTCAGAAATAATATTACATCATCTCTGGAACAAAAAGGGGAATAAAACATATACACTTAGTATCATACTGTACAATAAATAACAATTATTAGATTTTTTTGTTTTCAAAGCTCTCCTGCTCACCAAAACTTCACTTAGTTTAATAAACTATTGATGAAATATTGGAGTGGGTAGCGCTTTCGCATCACAGCAAGGTCGCTGGTTTGAGCCGCAGCTGGGTCAGTTGATATTTCTGTGTAGAGTTTGCATGTTCTCCTCATATTGGCGTGGGTTTCCTATTGGTGCTCCGTTTTTTTCTCACAGTCCAAAGACATGTGCAATAGGTGAATTGAATACACTAAATTGGCCATAGTGTATGAGTGCGGATGAGTGTGTATGAGTGTGTATGGGTGTTTCCCAGTACTGTGTTGCAGCTGGGAGGGCATCCGCTGTGTAATACATATGGTGGATATGATAGCGATTCATCCCTCTGTGGCGACCCCTGATTCATAAAGGGACTAAGCCAAAAAAAAAAAAAAAATGAATGAATGAATGAATGAATGATGCAATATTTTTACAATTTCAAAATAAAATGTTTCTGTGTTAATAGTTAATATATCTAAATAGGAATTAAAATTTATGTATTAGTACCAAATTACTTATAAACTTCTTAATTTTATAATATAAATATATATATATATATATATATATATATATATATATATATATATATATATATATATATATATATATATATATATATATGTTGATTTGCTGCTCTATTTTAATTATTTATAACTGGAACTTTTCATTTTCATCCATGTTTTCGCAAAAACATCTGCATGGTTTTTTTGTGCTACATATTACTTTTCAGGATCCCTTGATAAATATAAACTTCAAAATAACAGGGTTTATTTAAAATTAATGCTTTTATAACATTATAAATGTATTTAAAGACATCTGTAATCAATTTATTTGGTCCTTGATTTAAGAAATCCCAATGGTTAACTTATACATCACAGATCTAAATGAATATTAAGCAGCAATAATAATCAGAAATGTTTCTGGAGCCTGCGCACAATGGGTAGAGCTGTCGCCTCACAGCAAGAAGATCGCTAACTCGAGCCTCGGCTGGGTCAGTTGGCATTTCTGTGTGGAGCTTGCATGATCTCCCCTAGTTTGTGTGGGTTTCCTCCGGGTGCTCCGGTTTCCCCCACAGTTCAAAGACATGCACTGTGGGTAAGCTAAATTGTCCATAGTGTATGTGTATGGATGAGAGTGTGTATGTGTTTCTAAGTGATTGGTTGCAGCTGGAAGGGCATTCACTGCGTTAAACATATGCTGAAAAAGTTTGCAGTTCATTCCGCTGTGGCGACCCCAGATTAATAAAGGGACTAAGCCGAAAAGAAAATGATTGAATGAATGTTTCTGGAGAAAAAAAAATAAAAAATTTAAATAATGTTTTCTGAAATATAATGTGACCCTGAAGACTATAATGACTGCTAAAAATTCTGCTTTACCTACAGGAATAAACTACATTTCACAATAATATACAAATGTTTTAAATAAAATATAATACTTATTCACAACATAACAGATTTTTCAATAGTTCAATGAATTAAATTACATTTTGGTAAGCATTAGAGACTACTTTCAAAGACATTAACCGATCTTGATGTTGCCAAACTTGTAACCAGTACTGTATTCTTATGCAATATTTTGTTTCTGTACTTACGTGTAAAAATGAGAGGACACCCACTGCCCAGTGAGTGCTTAACGTCTGAAACTCTCTCTTGATTGCCGACTCAAGTGCATCTTGGGATACGAGTGGTCCATCAATGAGAGGGTCATCATCAGTGCTTTGTGTAAAATCTACATTGGTGTTATTCTAAGCCACAAAAACAAGACTGGGTTTAAAATGGGCATTGTAATAGTCAAAGCAACTACAACAAATAGCTGAAAGTTGCTTAACGGCCATTAAATGTTACTTTGAAGGTATACATTTCAAAGTGCTAATGCATAAACTGTATCACAGCCTAATGATGGCTTTCTATTCCACAAGAAATTTGTAAAAGATTAATGTCACTTGCTAAACGATCTGGTGAATTGACCATTATCGGAACGTTTGGTTAACGTTACTCGAACAGTAACCTGATTACAAATAGACCAGAGCCACTGAAAGAAGGTTTAACTGATTATAAAGCACACTAGCCAACAACATATCCGCATATACATATAAAGACCAACCAAACACCGTAAAAGCACAAGCAAACAGGTAAATAAACAAATAAATCATTCACCTTAAGGCTGTTGTCTGTCATAAGATAAATATAGCTATACTCGTGACTCTGTTTTCCTGACGTTACATGTTTTTTGCTACACATAGACACACACATCAGAATGAACAAACAGAATGTTTATACGCACGCCGTATGCTGATGTGCGCCCAGACTCCATTATCATGGCCGGTCATAACATATTAAGCCCAAAACTCATACATTTTCGTTGAAAAGCTCTGAGAAACATTTCGAAATTGAACTTCCGGGTGGCGATGCTAGCGTTACCAATCCTAGTAAAAGAAACGCTTCGCTCATGAATATTAATTACGTTACATGACGCTCGTACTTTAGGCTTGCGTGATTGGGTCAGAGTTGGATTTAGTAGGCGGGCATGGAAGTGAGCCTCATGAATATTAAGTTTAAAGACTGTCCTGCGCTTCTCTGTTTTTTTGTAGTCTCCTTTCCTTTCCCAAACGTTAGAAAAGCGTTTTGTCTTGGTTATAGTATAATATAGTTTTTTTTTTAGCATATACAGAGTATAAACTAATTGAATGAAACTTAAACTCATAGTTATTATATCTATAAAGACATCTTTATAATTTCAAATTTATTGCACACTGTAAAGCAATGATGTTATGACAACAAATGTTTTAATTTATTTAACCTTTTATTAAGTTAATCAGTTTTCAACTAAATTATTTAAGCTCTATAAGGTTTACTCAATATTATTAGTCAATTTGATTGATGTTGATGAGGTTAAGATGTCTAAAAAGTTTATTTGATTCAGCAAGATTTTTTTATACAGTGCAAAAAATGATCACTCCTTTGCTTAGATAATATATGCTTCACTGAATATACATATATTGTGCATAAATTATTGTTGATAAAAAAAACATATATTTGTAGTTCTCCCCTGTGTTGATGTTGCTTTTCCTTGTTATCACTTTTGTCACGCTGACAGTAAATGTTGTGATGTGGTGGATTAGATGCTTCTGCTGCTTCAAGCTGGCTTGCATTGTTCTCTTCACATTGAAATACAGCCAAATAGATTCTTCAAAAATTATGGTAAATAAACATTTTCATCCATATTATTTATTCATTAATTTTCTTTTCAGCTTAATTCCCTTTATTTAGTCCCTTTATTAATCAGGGGTCCCCCTTCTGCAACCCATCACTGGGAAACTGGAATACAATCTTGCATTCACATACACTATGGCCAATTTAGCTTATTAAATTTATCTGTACCGCATGTCTTTGTGTAGGGGAAACCGGAGCACCCAGAGGAAATCCACGCGAACACGAGGAGATCATGCAAACTCCACACAGAAATGCCAACTGACCTCGCCGGGGCTTGAACCAGCGAACTTCCTGCTGTGAGCCGATCGTGCTACCCACTATTTATTTATTTATTTATTTATTTATTTATTTATTTATTTATTTATTTATTTATTTATTTATTTATTTATTCAGCATTTTAGACCAAATGCAGCCTTGGTGAACAATATAGACTACTTTTAAAAGCTTTTACAATAAATCTTGACAGGCCTTTGATCCGTATTTGTTATATTTTCGAAATAATTGTGCAAATTTGTATCCTCTCAGGGCAAATGAATGGACGGCTGTTTAAACTTTTTACACCGATTGATGTCGCTGTTCGCGCAGGAACGCGTGTGAAAATCAGCCGAGGAAACAGTAATAATGGCGGAGACCTGTACGTGGAAAACATGTGAAGAAACGGAACAGAATACGTTTATTGGTAAGATTTTAATACCCAGAGTATCATAAATGTAACTTGGTACGTTATTGCTGTTATTTATTAGGTGTAAAATAGTAGTCTTATACTTCTGTTATGTATTTAACGCACCCACGTGGATATCATCGTCTCGTCCAAATAATAAACTGTAACGTTACTCAGTCTAACAGTATAAGTGTTAAAACAGTCACGCATTGTGTTTTAAAGCAATATCCTTGTCATTACAGTTAAATTCTCTAATGGACATGTGAAAAATGCCGAAGAGCTGGACTTTACAGTCTTCAGACACTTGAACGCATCCAACCCCAGAAAGAAAAACAGACGAATAGTGGTAAAACACCTATACATACTGAAACAGCTTTTGTTTTTATGTTTTTAAAAAGTCTAAATTGAAGCAATTGTGTTGTTTGTGCTGTTAAGAACTAACTTTATCTTTTCTGTATAGGTTGCAGATTCAGATAGGCTTCCCTATGTAGGGAGCAATTTTGGGTCTGGATCGCTGCAGTCTAATAATATGTGCAAGTGAGGTCATCAAGCTGTTATGTATTGATTTGTTGAGCAACACTTGAATAACCTCTCAATAATGGTGTGTAAATGTTGTCAACAGGTATTTTGTGGGAGTTCTTGACAAGCGCACCATGCAAATGAAGGTTCACAGTGCTCAGCTGTTCAATATGCTGCCTGTTATACCAGGTAAACAGTTTTACATCTGTAATATTATGGACATTAATTTTTTAGGGCTCTTAGAGGTCTCAGGAACTTTCACTCCATTTTGGGGGTGAAGATGTTTGCATGCCTCAAAGTCTGTAGTAATATTATTTTTATTACCGTGTTATTGAGTGCTGTTAGTACAATATCTCATACATTATTATTATTATTATTATTATTATTATTATTATTATTATTGCATAATAATTGTTAATGCTTATCATTTATAGTGAACAAGAAAATTTATACTATTTAAATACTTCTGTCATGACAATGCTCTGAGAGATTTAGTATGGTAATAAATATGTATTTGGCAATTTTGATGTGTTTGGTCTTGACGGCATAGATCTGCTACGCTGCTGCTGCTTTGATTTATGGTAGAACAAGTTGCTACTTGCTACTGCCAGTATATTCACAGACATGCGGTATAGACTATTTTGAGAGATGTAGACAATAACAATGGTTTAAATGTATTTCTTGTTTTACATTTTTTTTATTTCCATAGCTTCCAAAAGGTCCGTATATTGAGAATGTTATGGCAGCTGTTTTAATGTTAAGATGGGATAGAATTGAGTTGCCTCTTGTTAGAGTTATGAAATAGTTTGATAGGACATCTTCATGGACCAGTGACATTATATAGAAATTGTCTATGTAACCCCATAGTGGATCTATACACAGGTGGAGGAGGGTCTCTGAAAAACACGCTGCAATATTACAGCTTAGAAGAGCACTGTGCATTTAAAATGTTGAGAAGTAAGCTCATTGGCTGTCGAGACAACAGCAACCAATCTCCTGCTCCATTTAGTTAATTACGTAGAAGCAGATTAGATGACCTGTCAACCTGCATGTGCATTGAGTTTCAAGACAGAACTTTGTATGACATTTATTTCTAGTTCTGATGAGAGGTGAAATGTTTTATCAACTTATTGATGAAAAACATTTAATCTGAAGGTTTTGCAAACGGTATGATTATTGCTCCACTATTTCCTTTTCCAATTCAACAGTACTGTTTTAGAGACACGAGGAAAGTGAGTTATGGTTTATTTTGTTTGATAGGATGTCGGTGAACAGGATGTTCATTGTTAATTCTGTGTCTTCAGGTGAAGCAACAGAAGCTGAAAGCGAAAATCAACCTTCAACATTCAGAGATAAGGTGAGTAGCTCATCAGGTGATTGTCTAAAAGTACTGAACATATTAGTATATTATACTGTACATAGCGTTGAAGTCAGAATTATTAACCCCCCTGAATTATTAGATTTTTTTCAACACATTTCTAAATATAATAGTTTTAATAACTCATTTCTAATAACTGATTTATTTTATTTTTCCCATGATGACAGTAAATATTATTTTACTAGATACTTTTCAAGACACTCTATACAGCTTAAAGTGACATTTAAAGGCTTAACTAGATTAATTAGTTTAACTAGGCAGTTTAGGGTAATTAGGTAAGTTATTGTATAACAATGGTTTGTTCTGTAGACTATCGAAAAAATATATAGCTTAAAGAGGCTAATAATTTTGTCCTTAAAATAGTTTTTAAAAATTAAAAAAACTGCTTTTTATTCTAGCCGAAATAAAACAAATAAGACTTTTTCCAGAAGAAAAAATATTATCAGACATACTGTGAAAATTTCTGTGCTCTGTTAAACATAATTTGGGAAATATTTAAAAAAGAAAAATTCAAAGGGGGGCTAATAATTCTGACTTCAACTCTACATATTTGCGTACATACATGGTGCTGGATCGATTACTTAGAAGTTGTAGATTGTTACTGATTACAAATGACACAATAAATATTGTTTTATCATCTACGTCATCAAATCTTTATCTACATCATGAAATGCACCAAACATTACATTACATTAGGATTATTAACCATGAGAATAGCAATTGTCTTGTAAATATCACGGTCTTTCACATTTGATATATTTTTGTTCATAATCCATCAGTAGTGTTTGGTAATTTTCATTATTATTAACTGCATACAAACTACAACTGGTTTAAGAATGTGCTTTTGCTAACTAATTCGGGAGCATGATTCACAAATGCATTCAGGATGCAAGATTCTAATCATTTATTGCAGAGTACAATGAAATTCTTTCTTTGCAGTCCTCACTGAATGCCAAGGAAGGTTTAAGGTATAAAATAATTTAACAAAATAGGCAATCAAAGAGCATGCACAAAAGTATTTACATGACCGTTCAGTCTTGTTAATATGCAAAGCTTAAATTAGGTAGAATATACTAACTTGATCTTGCAAATAACTACTAACTATTAAAAAATATATAATTGTATGCATGATTTTAATGTAATCATTTACTAATCGTAAGTGATATTCAAATGAATCATCTAAAGAGGAGTTTAAGATGATAAAAAATAAATAAAGTGTATTTTTTAATTGTTTTTGAAAAATGTTTACACTCTTATACTTTATATATCATTACATTTTTGGGAGTCATATTTTACAACATGAATTTTTTATTGATTATTATCATTACGATTATCTGGAATATTGAGGTGAGCATAAAGCAAAAGTGGGAACATAATGGTGACACATATCTAAGTGAAACAGCTATGAATACACTTTTAAAAGGACAAGAAAAATCTCCTCAGTTGTGTTCAAGTGTGTTTTTGGGTGACATTTTAGACTAGACTAGTCGTTTATTTGTTTTATTAACAGAATGTTTCTTTTTTCAAAAATAATTTGTACATATTATGCCAAACTTTAAGATTGTTTATTTTACTAAAGTATTTCATCTTTTTGATATTTAAGTGTTTTCTTCATTATGAAATAAGAACAGTAGAACAGCCTGCCTTTAAATCCCTAGAAAAAATCAAAATGAACTGCCAAATTCAAAACGTGCACCACAGGAGTGGGAGTTTAGCATGGGAATGAAATTTTAAATGCATTTTTATTCATCCATGTGTGCATTGGGTTTGTTTGTGCACAGGTGGATGCTCTCATCGAAGCGTTTGGGACAAATAAACAGAAGCGGGCTCTTAACTCTAGGAGACTCAATGCAGTGGGCAATGAAACGCTCCATCAGGCCGTGGCACAGGCCGCCAGCAACATCATAGACCAGAAAGGAGTAGAAAGTAAGCAGCAGTATTAGACCTGTCACAATAATCAATATAACGGCTTATCACACAACACATGGACATGACCTCAATCATTTTTGGTAATGCAATATATATCGCCCATACATAAAAAACAATTCTAGCCACATTTTAGCTGATTGTGCAACATCTTTATCTCTACTGGTGGTGTCATTATGGTTAAAAACACTATAGTATTTACTATAAATCACTGTAGTATATTTTTATTTGGGTGTCGGACAATTGAAAATAGATCTAGTAGCAGATATCGTAGCCTCTGTTACTTTTTACCTTGCACTTTTTTTGTTAACATTTATTATTATTTATTTAGGATATGTGTTTTCACATTATGATTCCAATGCCTACTTATTACATTGTTAATATGACTATAATTAAATTAAATATTAAGAATAAAATATGATGAGTGTACTTGCATTGTGATGCTATTATATTGTCTTTGTGGCATAAAATGGTCTTAAAATGACAATAATATAGTTTATCGCAATATATTTTGGTGTAATATCTCGTACAACAAAAATGGATATCGTGACAGGCCTAAGCAGTATGTTTCTGTCCAAATGCAAAGTGCAGTAACTACGCATTAGCTCAAAACTAATTAAAGGTGCACTAATCGAATTATACCAAATTATATTTATTTTTGAAACCACAGAAACAAATACGCCCATCGCCCAAATGGATATATCTGGAGAGACTTTAAAGGAAATATTTTGAAATATGAAACTTTCAAAAATGGTTACATTTTTATCAAAAGTAAACCTTAAAAAAAGATTTTTATCTTATGTATTATTTATTGCTGTTGATGTCTTGTAATAAAACATTTAATTATGATTAAAAAAAAGATACTTATAAAACGTTGAAAATTTGATTTGGTTTTGTCATGAAATAGCATCAGAAGCTGATATGGCAATAAATTCAAAACTTTCTCTCTCCATCTTTAAAGGGTTAGAAAATTACCTTCTGATTTACTCACCTTCACGGCATCCTATGAATTTTAGGTATTCACAACAAATGTGGAAAGTCAATATCGTTTAACAAGCTTTTTCATTTACTGCAAATTTGATAACTAAATATAAATCAGATGATGTCATTATGCTGCTGTCTTGCTGCCAGACGATCGCTGCTTTGATCATCATGATTTTTAGAATGGATAGATCTGTCCTTCACAACCACATGCTTCAATCTAAGACCAGAATTCATCCATATGTTTTAATCTAATTTCACAAACTTGTTTAAAGAACCAAATTAGCCAGAGATCAGATATCATGATTTAAGAAATCCAGGATCAGACAAATCATCTTGGATCATTTAAGCAAGGTACAAAGAACATACTGGCTGGTGTAAAGATATTTTAAAGACATTTTCCTCAGTTTCAGTGTTTGTGTAGTTACCTTTGTAGGGCAGTATGGATTTTTACTATTCTTAAGACTGAACTGTGTATTAAAAATGCATAATAACATGTTCTCTCTAATTCTGGCATCCAGCTCTTCGTAACGAAGTGATTGAAACGGAGGCTCAGACTGATGCAGCCCTCTTTCTCCCTCCATGCAATGCTAACGCGGATAAACTAGAGGATGTTTACCCCTTTGACCAGCGTATCCTTTTGACTTTGATTCAAAATTCTTAATCTAGTAGTGCTCCACTGAAGAGCAGTGTTTAGATTCTTAACTTTGTTATAGTGTTGGCTCCAAATGAGTTTGAATCCCTGAAGGATGTCGGAGCGAAGTATGCAACCCTGAGCCCTGAAGACCTGCAGAAGATGAGAGATGAACGCTGGTATGGAGATTACAGGATTTTGATAAGTGAATATTCATGTTTACACATTAATGATTGGTGAGTAGGCAGCACGGTGGTGCAGTGGGTAGCACGATCGCCTCACAGCAAGAAGGTCGCTGGTTCCAGCCCCAACTGGGTCAGTTGGCATTTCTGTGCGGTGTTTGCATGTTCTCCCCGTGTTTGCGTGGGTTTCCTCCAGGTGCTCCGGTTTCCCCCACAAGTCCAAAGACATGTGCTATAGGTAAATTGAATATGCTAAATTGGCCGTAGTGTATGTGTCTTAATGTAAGAATGTATGGGTGTTTCCTGGTGTTGGGTTGCAGCTGGAAGGGCATCTGCTGCGTAAAACATATGCTGGATAATTGGCGGTTCATTCCGCTGTAGCGACCCCTGATTAATAAAAGGACTAAGCCGAAAAGAAAATGAATGAATGAATGATTGGTGAACAAGACCACATTCATTTAATCAGATTACGTGATATACAAGTTGCTACTTAATGTTTCTTTAAAAAATATTTTTAAAAATTAAACATTCAAAAGACTTTGTTTTATTTGATATAAAAAAATTTTGATAGAAATATTTGAAATTATTAACCAAAAGTAGAATTATTTTTATATTTTTTGTTTTAGTATATCTCTATCGTTTATTCTTTAGTTTATCCTTTTTATTTTTACTTTTATTGTTGTTGTTGCTATTATTATTATTATTATTATTATTATTATTATTATTATTTAACAGTGTCCTTTTTTCTGTATTTTGTTTATTACATGTATTTTTATGCTCACTGTTATATGCTGATCATTTTTTGTGTTCACATAATTTCAAAATAAAATAATATAAATTGTATTGAAAAAAAACTATCAACCAAAACAGAGAAGGCTTGCAGTAAACTATGGAATGTTTACGTAATTTAACCAGGCATGGGACGATAACCGTTTTCAAGGTATACCGCGGTTTGGAAAAGTCAAGGTTTTAAAACCGCCAAAATTTTCTGTAATACCGTTCCTAAGGTATGTGTAAGATTTTTTATTTACATTTTTGTTGTTGTTTTTTAGGACATCAGTATCTCTAGCAAAAAAGATATCCAAATATGGCTTTTAAATTGTAAAGAAATCTGTTTTTGAAACTATTGAAATCAGCAGATGTCCATGATTCATTTGAACTTTTTAACCTGACATGTTTACTCTCCCAAAATATATTAAATCTTTCAAAAAATAAAATATATTGTGATCAAAGGGGAAAAGGTTTTTTTTTTTTACCCAGACGTTTAAATAGAACATGTATTAGAGCAGTAATCACAAAACCGTGAATCCGTGATATTTTTATCCAAGGTTATCACACCGTCAGAATCTTATACAGGCTCATGCCTAAATTTAACTATGCAAAATCTGATCATTTAGATCAGTGGTTCTCAAACTGTGGTAAACTGCGGGCTTCCTTCCAGTGGTACGCGGAAGAATCGCTAAATAATAAAAGAATAAAATGAACTCACTTTTAACCCTTTGACACGTACGATAACACTGAGACTCATGTGATCACACAGCATTGGCTGTTCCCTGAAGTGTACGATTATGCTAGTGTGCTTTGAATGTTTACTTTAGTGCATTGAGTCAGCAGATGTTAAAAATCAGTCCGCTTGGCGCAGAGCCAGAGGACGATGCGCACAGCGCTTGCGGAGCAGATACATGCCCGCTAGAGAAGCCCTTCTGCAGACCAGTGCTGCTGTGTTGGCGTTTCAGTAATTACAAACTCAGGATTTTCCCCAGGCTGCATGATTGGTAAAATAATTATCACAGATGTGTTAAAATGTGTGCTCGTAGTTGTGTAAAATAATGTGTGTTTTCAATATACAAAGTTATTTGTTTTGTAAAGCATCGTACACGGTTTTCGATTTAGTTTGTTACCTCAGATTTAAGCTTATTAATTTGGGTTTGATTCAAACGGCGCGAGACACAGAACAGACTCAAGCAACTTTGCCATGCTTGAAGCTTAGTGGTAGAATGTAATTATAGTTATTCTCCGTGTGCTAGGAACCGTGTAGGAACCGTGAACCGTAACAGAGTCTGCTTGAAAACAGTGATCGGTGCAAGATTAACACAAACTTCATGGTTCACTTAAGAAGTGATCTCATTCGCAACAAATCACGAAAACACAGCACATATGAATTAGTCTGACATAATTCTGAATTCATAATTCTGACATAAGCCTACTGTAAGTGGCATGCGACAGAGTTAGTTTCTAATTTAAATGTAATTCCAAATCATATATTTAAAATACATATATATAAAATGATTTCAAACATATACAAATATGTCATATGTACATTGCAGTGTTAATGTTCAAACTATTTATAATGTTTAAAGTGGCTGACAATAATACATATTCTTAATAATAGGAATTAATCTGCCTTGTTTTTGAACTGTGCAGTGTTATAGCTGCTTAATTAGGCCTACTACACCACTGTATTTCAATACTGGTCATTGTGGTGGTACTTGAAAAAGTTTGTGAACCACTGATTTAGATCATGATTGATCATTTTAAAGGTCTCCAGTGATCATTTAGAGACTTAAAAAGTTATATTAAACTAATTTAAGGTCTTCTAACTATTAAATTAATGCATTCTTCCTGTCAGTATTAAAGTAATAGTTCACCCACAAATGGAACTTGTCATCATTTACTTACCCTCTATTAGTTCCAACCCTGAGTTTCTTTTGACCAAAAAAGAATATATTCTGAAGTATGTTAAAAACGGGTAACCACTGTCTTCCATAGTAAGAAAAATAAATACTATGAAAGTCAATGTGTTTCCAACATATTTTTCAAAATATCTTCTTTTCTGTTCAACAGAAGAAAGAAACAGGGTTGTTTCTGTACAAAATCAGGTTTGTGAAAAGGGTGAGTAAAGGGCAGAATTGTTCTTTTTGGATGAACTGTCCCTTTAATTAAAAAAAACCCTACAAACATGCTAGAGATGTTTCAGAGTCATGGAAATTAATTTGTGTAGAAAGAGTTTAACTTGAGGTCACTTTTAGCTCCTGATTAGACTTTGAAATTCTTATTTGTACTAATCTAATTGCCTTTTTTAGTCCGCAGACGGTTCTCAAACATCTTCAAACACTTTCTAAGGACGAGGCGGATCGAGACAGACAGTGTCGTTGTGCTTGGTACCTTTCCTTTGTCATCAGAGCCTCGCTACAGAAACAACTTTCCTTTAAATGTGAGTTTTACAGAAGCCAAGCTAAAATATTGAATGCGTCGGTCGGTACAGTAGATGATATTAATGTATTGATTATAAATACACTTATTTTATATGGACACTGTTTTTTTAAAGTAAATAAATAAATAACCTGAATTGCTTTTAATCCCTTTTACAAGTTGGTAGTGAGGATGGATGTCCACGAATCATCCTCAACAAAGTACTGAAGAATTTCACTGTAGAGAGTTTCCACAATGGCAGGTGTGTTTGTGTCTTAATATTTACCATTTTTTTGCCCAAACCTTCAGATAATTGCCATATATCAATGCACGTTTTGTCTCTACAGTCTCAGGAACACGGTGTCGATGTCCATGCGCATGAAAATGGCTTCTTACTGTTTGGCTTTACTGCTTCACATGGGCGGTCAGACTGCAAACCTCACACTCCTACACAGGGACATGAGCATCAGCGATAACAAGTCAGTCCAATGCTTCCATTTACAAACATAATATTAATATTGAAAATTCTTTTGTTGGTTTTTCTGAATTTAATGTTCATAAATTATGATATAGGATAATATATTCATCTGCTGTTACACTTAAGTAACACATATACACTATTAGCTACAACCTTTGCCTCAAAATTAAATTAAGGTTTATCAGGGCAGGGTAGTTGTGAGATTACGTTTGGGTATATGAGAGAATAATGGGAAATATGGGACAGATAAGGCGTTAATATGTGGTTTATAAGTACTAAGAACAGGTGTTAAATATGCAAGCTAGTTCAAAGTGAGAACTGGTCCTCATGCTAGAGTGATCACTGTGATAAATACAGTGTGCATTTTCAATAACGGAAATGTTTGTGGACAAGAAAATTTCAGTCAAGCATTAATGTGGTCAGAAAAAGGCTTAATTTTAATATTTGTCTTGCCAAAAAATCTAGGTCCTTAAAATCCTTGTGTGTGTATATTGTATGTTTTATATATACTCCAATATGGAAATCTAAAATGGTGATGAATGAGCATACATAAAATTATTGCTAATACACATGTTCGTATTTTTATTCTAATGGTGGACAATATATGTAAATTGCCAGGAACATGGAGTGACTGTAAAACACATCGTAGTTTCTAGTAGCATTGAAAGCGAAACAGGCTAACAACAAAGCTAAGCTTAATCCTAGTGATCAGTTAGTTTTGCAAAGGATAAATCTCTGTAGTAATTTAAAGTAGCTTTATTTATCCTGCTTTGATGCAACTGAATCAAGGCTAAATGCCGAGTTAGGAATAGTTTGAAATTTCCAGTCAAATACCTTATCTTTGTTTCGTGCAATACCCATCAGGACAGGTTAAGTAGTTTCACATCTATATAAACATTTTAATGCAGAGTTTGTGATTAACCCTGGACTGCATGCACCTGAAAATGTGATGCGTGCAGTAAACAGACAATCACATGAAACATGAGAGAGTTCGATTTATTCACTTATCAAGAGACAGCCAGCAATTCTCTTCTCTGAATAGATATCATTATCAGAAATATGTGTAATGAATTTACAAGGCAGAAATAAACACTGCTGATGCAGGAGAATTTTAAGAAAGCAACTTCAAAAAAAAAAGAAAAATCATCAAATCAATGCAAATCATTCAACTGCTTATGATAATGTAGGCTCACAAAGAGCTCAAAAGGGTCATTTTAAAAGCTTTTAATTTATATTAAAGCAAATGTATATGTAGATATTTAAATGAAAAATTTTAGAGCTACGATATTAATTTACAATTTGAATAATAAGAATAAGAAACTAATAAGAATTCAAATAATATAAATTAATTATTGAAAACAAAAGGCAATTTTGACTGAAAAAAAAGACTTTAAAAACTACACTTGGAAACTGGGGAATCAAATATAGATGTCACTATTCTCATAGCTGGTGGTCCAGGTTGGGTTTGCAAACCCGGAATAAAATCTGCTCTGTAGCAAGTTTGCTGTGTAGTGCAAGTTCCTGTGGTGATGAAATTCGGCCAGAACCAACAAACAAACAAACCAGCTTTGTGCAACAGTCTATGTATACAAAGTATTTGTTGATAATTGTTGATAATTTAGAGACCTTCAAAATTCATACATCAAATATTACACAGCAGGCTTTCAGGGTTATATGCTAAATAAATTAGCATAATTTGATTTCATATGATGGTCTTATTAAACAGGAGTTATCAGAAAATGTCCATGAGGAATCAGTGCCTTAAAGGGGTGGTCCAGAGTGTATTTTTAAGGCTTGGTTGTGTTTATAAGATGCAAAGCAATGTGTGCTTATGCTTCATTTGTAAAAAAAAATCATGTAATTTTTTCCATATATCTATAATTATATACAGCTACTCGGCTAACATGAAAACAATATCATATTTTCTAGTTCCGCCGAAAGCCTGGCCTCAAGAGGCTCTGATTGGTCAGCTAACATAATGTGCTGTGCCTCTGCTGTGTAAATACTGTCAGTCAGAGTAGCTGTTAGCCGTATCAGTTTGAGCTTGAATCAGACAGAAATGAAAAGGACACTGCTGAACCTCATGCCTGCTCTTTAAAAAAATCTGACAAGTGTCTTTCACATATATTTGGAATAAGCATGTGTAAGTAATAGGAAACGTTCACACATCTTTTGCGAGTTTGTATTTGAGATGTAGAACGCACTGAAAACAGCCGGATAGAGAGACAAATAACACTTCAATCCACAGCTGCTTCTATTATGGTTGGAGCTGCTCATTCTTTGAGGAGTTTTTAGCTAAATCCAGCACTGAACTTGAAGAGATTCTGGAAGCTGTCCTTTGTCAAATGCTAGCTATATGTTTTTATAATTCTCTGGAACATAATTAAAATTAAACTGTAAGCACTTCTCTCTTTGTGTCGTGTCTTTTGGAAGCCCAAATACAGAAACAGAAGAAGCTCTGTGGAAATAGCAGCGTTTGGACGGCATTTTAGCTTTCTCTGCTAAAACATTACATTGCCTCTGGCCACGCCCCTTTGCTACACATGGCGTATGTGCATAACCTGAAGTGTTTGTGATCTCACTAGCCCAGATGTATTTTTTTGTTGTCCCTAAGCTTCATTTGCTGTAGGCGTTGCTAAGCTAACTCTGTAAAAGCCAATATCTCCTTTTGCATTGACCTTTGAGCGCATTACATTCAGAGATGTTGTTTATGTTCACACAGCTACATTACACATCAACTAAAGTTTAAAATATGATATCATAGTGGACCACCCCTTTTATCTCAATTTTAATATGTTGTATGAACGTGTTGTTTTAGTATTTTATCTTAAAATGCTGATATATTGGACAAAAATCATGTCTGTGTACAGAATGTTGGAGGTGGCCAAAGCCATGGGACTGACCCTGTCCCGCCAAAGCACCTTAGGCACAGATGGGGCCTTGATGCAGGACGAGCACAGGATGGTCTCTCTGGTGCTTCCTCTTGTGCGTTATGATCGACGGATGGAACGCAAGAAGCGCAAGAGGATGAACTAACCTGAAAACAGTAGCTGCATTCATTTCTAAGATGTGCAGGTACAAGCTAAAACTGCTGTGTGTGTTACTTTACAGACTTCTAAGATTGAATTGAAAATAAATCATTATTCATTAAAAAGAAACTGGAATTGACATGTGCTTTGATTACTTTTACAAACTGATGTAAACTCTCCAGATGAAGATAATTTTGGTATATTTCAAGATGACTGGAATTTTGATTTAAAGTTATTGTGTAACAAGCAAACTATGGAGTCAGTCTAAGTTTTGCAAACGAAGCAAAGTATTGAGCAAAATAAAAAAATAAATGCAAATCTCCAAGAATCGCAAAGCATATTTTTCAGAAAGAAAAATTAAATTTGCTATCAAAAATAAAGAACTGCAAAGGCAAAATTAAGTTTTGAGAAATAAAAATAAAATTAGCAAACCAAAAAAAAAGAACTGCAAATAAAATCAAGCAATTTTTGCAATAAAAAAAAGATATAAATTTGCAAACACATCCCTGTCATTGCTTTGCACTTTACGTTTTTGTTCGTTTCACTTTGTGGTCCTGATTTCACAAAAGGGTGGTCCGGGCCTACCATAAATGCCAAAGTTCCCTTGACTCCGCCCTCTTGTCAAATCAGCAAAGTGAAAACAGCATAGCAAACTCAGTTGACTAAAAAAGCTAATCAAAATGAGCATTGCAGTTGACTGGACTGGTTGTGTAAAGGTAATGCTATCAAAATATTTTACAACTATATATATATATATATATATATATATATATAGTTTTTTTTTGTGTTTTTAATTGCAAATATTTTTTTTTTGCACTGCTTGATTTTATTTGCAGTTTTTTTTGTTTGCAAATTTTTTTTTTATTTCACAAATAAATTTTCCCTTTGCAGTTCTTTATTTTTGTTAGCAAAATTAATTTTTATTTCTCAAATAAATTTTCGCTTTGCCATTTTTCGAGATTTGCATTTATTCATTTATTTTTTGCTCAATTTATTTTTTGTTTGCAAAACATTATTTTATTTTGCAAGTATATATGGACCTAGATTGACTCCATAGCAAAATATTTTGCAAATATATATACATATATATAGATATATAGAGTATATATCTATATATATATATATATAGTTTTTTTTTTGTTTTTTAATTGCAAATATTATTTTTATTTTTATTTTTGCACTGCTTGATTTTATTAGCAGTTATTTTTTGTTTGCAAATTTAATATTTATTTCTCAACTTAATTTTCCCTTTGCAGTTCTTTATTTTGATGCTCAATTTATTTTTTGTTTGCAAAACATTCTTTTATTTAGCAAGTACATATGGACCTAGATTGACTCTATGGCAAACAATCGTTTTTCTCTGTGTCTTTGGTTATAGGAATCAAATCCATATCTTTGCAGTATGCGATTACAGACAAGAACTGCAGAAACAAGTTGGTTTTCAACAATAGTGATTATATTTATACTGCACAATAAGTATAAAAACCATACTGTAAAAATAGGCACATTTTAGTAGATACATATTGCACTTTACAAATCAAACCAGCAGTCGGTGTGAAAACATTACAAAAATAATAACAGCCTGCTGTAAATCTTACATCTGTTATGTTTGCAATGGGATACTTCTGTATTATTCCTGCAAAATGTATACTGTGCATGTAAACTATACCTCATCAACTATTGCATTTTACCCATTTTACTACAGTGGGTGTGACTTTCATTTCCAGTTCATTCAAAAATCTGAATCATCATTTGATTTGACTGCCTAAATCTGATAGTTTTAAACAAACTTTTAAAATATAAAAAGTCAAACTTATAATTTACACGTTATAAAATTACTGTCCTGTTTTATCATTGTTAAAGAATAATAGGCAATCTGCAGTATAGTAAAGTAGTATTCCATTACAAACATAGCTGTGGTCTATATATCCTGTATATACAGTAATGTGAAAGTTAGGCCAGCTTAATAAATTTCATGTTGTTGTTTTTTTTTTTTTTATCAAGACATAACAATATGGTCATTGGCAGATCTTAAAATTTGGAAGATAAAACCCTCAGATGAGCATAATCACATGACATCTCACAACATGTAATATATTTATTTAACAAAAATAAGATAGATAGAAAAAGCCATGGATGACAAAGATCTGGACTACTGAAAAGTTTTCTTCACTTGCTCTTGTAGATTTTATGGTCACTAGTTGCAGGTCCCAATTTTGGCTAATCGTTACCTGTTGGACAACACACCTGAAGCTCCAGACCAACACACTGCTAAAACTTGTGCTGATGACCAGTTCAGTCATTCGATTAGCAATGTCTGACTTATTTTTGTTAAAGCTATATGTTGTTGTTTATCTAATGTTTTATCTTTCAGATTTTAAGACCTGCTAAAATCATAACTTTAATGTCCTGATAGAGAAAAAAAAATGTCAGAACTTTCACATGACTGTATATATGGTTTACCCTGTAAATTTTCACTCAAGCTATCCAAGCTGTATATGCCTCTTTTTGTTCAGATGAACACATCAGTGTAAAAAATAAGATCCTGCCTCTTCTCGGTTTTGTAAACTAAGTGATGGTTTTCTGTAAAGAAAAATCAATATTTAAAACTTTTGAAAAGGCCAAAAGGATGACACTTTCAGCTTTAAGAAGATAGATTGATAATTCAAATTCAGTCATTTCTATTAGTACAATAACATACAATATCAGTAACTCATTCAAGTCGCCTCGGAAAGGCTGGTGATCCACAACAGACATGCATGAGGAGACAGGATAATCAATCACAGCAGGCAATCAGTTCAACGCTGCTGCTGGAATCTGTAGACATACGGTGTCTTGATTTTTAAGAGAATTTAGACTGAAAGAATTTAAACAGCTTTACACTAACCTTTGCTGAGGTGCATGTTGTGTGGACAGAGAATGGGTAATTGAGGGCATTGTAACTGATGTATAGTTTTAAAATGGAAAGTTTTCTTGCAAAAACCCATTGGTTTGGTTCAGAAGACCCTCATTAAGCCTCTGGAGTATGGATTAATTTAATGATGGACGAACGGTTTGGTTCAGAAGACACTCCTTAAGCCTCTGCAGTATGGATTATTTTAATGATGGACTGTAGTGCTTATGTGCTTTAAAAACACCATTCATTAACATTACAAAGCTGATAAAAGCCAGGATGTTGTTTAAATGAACACTTCATTTTTTGAAAATAGGTTCATTTTCTTCTAGAGTTAAAAGTTTGAGTTTTATCATTTTTAAATCCATTATACTAATCGCTTGGTTCTGGCGCGATTAGTTTTAGCTTAGCATAAATCATTAAATCGAATTAGACAATTAGCATCTCACTCAATTTTCTGAAAAGAGCTACATGCTAATTGCGTCAGACCTGGATATCAGCTGAACGGATTCTGAATGGAAATTGGAGTGTTCCATTCATAAAACTCTGTGTTCATCTGAAAAAAGAAAGGCAAGTACAGCTAAGATGGCTTATGGGTGAGTAATTTATGGGATAATTGTAATATTCTTGAAATAATCATTTTTTCAAGATTGTTCCACCATGCTTATTTAAGTTGAACTACCAGTAGATGGATTTACATTACAGTTTATCACTATTCATTTTAATGTTCTTTAATGTAATAAGATTTCCATCTCAAAAGAATTTAACCCTTTTCTATTTGCCTGCAGCTACAGAAGCACAGTGTACCTGTGAACGTATGACTCAGCTTCTAAAAAAAGTAAAGCAGCTATCATAACAGCAATTGCATATCAAGTATTTCAATAATGTCTCAGTAGAAGTCTAAGTTTTCTGCTGTACAGTTCAAATTAAATCATTTGTTGATAGGCCTATTAATTAGTGACTGTGAAATCACATCTAAAAAGACAGTCCACCCAAAAATATACACCCTCTGTTGTTTTAAACCCTGAGCGGTATGCATGCATTTCCTTTTTTCAACACAAATTAAGACACTCTGTTTCTCACTGACCTCTATTGTATTTTTGTCCAAAAAAAAAAAAAAAGAGAAATTAATAAGAACCAAAACTGTTAAGAACATTAATCTAAATATCTTGTGCAGAAAGTCATACTGGTTTTAAACAATACGAGGGTGAAGAATCCTTTTTGAATGGACTATCCTTTTAACTCTTTCTAAAAATGTAACTCTCTACCACAAAACCAGCCAATGTTGCACGTGTTAATTTGTGGGGAAAAGCCAAAAATACACTCAAAACTTCTTAAGACTCACCTTTTTTGTATTGCTTTTAACTTAGGTTGACCAATTTGTTAGCTTTTAATCCATCTTATGGTTCATATTCTTAGTGTTTTATTGCATCTTTTTATTGTTGTGCTGTTTTGCTGCCTTGTATTGTTAGTATTTTACCTTGTAGCGCTTTGAGTTTAAGAAAAGTGCATTACAAATAAAATGTATTATTATTATTATTTGCTTCAGCAAGTAGATCAAAAACCTATCCTTGATTAGTAATATGCATTGCTAAGTACTTAATTTGGACTTTAAAGGAGACTTTTCTGAACATTTAGATTTTTTTTAACCCTTAGATTACAGATTTTCAAATATTTCAAGACAAAAGCCTATTTCAAATGATGTCTAAACCTTAATTTCAAATGTTGACCCTTTTGTCTGGTTTTGTGGTCATGAGTTACAAATAAATGGTTCCCACCATTCAGCCACTTCATACAACAAAAGCCTTCAACTTTGCGCACAGGTACATAGAAATGGTGGATTTCACTGGAAAGTTGCTCCATGACATGCTGCAGCCAATCGGTGATGCTGATCAGTTGCATCTGGGGACCCAGTATGTGTTGTGTTTTTGTCCATTGCAGAAGCAAACAGGACTATAATCCCCAATGTGCACTGAATTTGTTTATTGTCTGTTCTCAGTACAGTCTTTTGGGAAGAGATAGGGAAGGGCACATGACACGTCTCTCTCTTCGACTTCCCCTGTGTGTCTTTCTCCCTCCTGACTTCATGCTGAAATAATAACAGGCTGTAGGTTCACAGGACAACAAAATGCATGTGATTTTTTTTAAAGTACCTAGATTGGCTTCCAGCAGTTCCAACTAAAACATGTCCTGTATTGGATGAAGTGGCAGTTGGATTGGTAGGGAAACAGATTTCAGGTATAAGATAAAGATTCCAGTCAGTTGCTTGTAAACACTGATCCCAGACCAGATTCATTTCCATATTGAGCAAATGGAATAATTCATTTCTATTAAAAAAGTGGTTTAATTCCTTCATAGTTTGAGAAGCAGACTACTTAACAACCTACCTTTGGTTAGTCGTAATCATATATATAAAAAAAGTGCTTTTTGATCATTTGATGGTCAAGTGCTTGAGGCTCAATCTGATTGTCCATCATCCAAATCAAAAGTCACTCACTGGGGAACAATTTCATGAATTTCCACCTGTTGTTGTTGAGCTCCAACCTCATAAAATGGAGCAAAAGATGCTGCCATTATTATGACAGCCGCTTTCAACAGAGGCAGTGATTCGGTTCGTCATAGTGAGTGCAAGGTGAGCAGGGATTGTGGAGGGCGTCACACTGGAGGGGTTACTGTTGTGGGGACGAGCAGGCGGGTTTTCCAGTGCCCAAAGGGCTTGTGATCTACAACAGACAAAAGTAACAGGTCAAGCATATTATTTTCTATATATTATCAGTGATGCACAAACATCTGATGCTAAATAAAAATGGATTTTTGGTGTCGTCTGATTAAAATAGGGTAACCGATAGGGTTCCGATAACCATACTATTAATCGGAAATACTCGCCAATATATACGTTTCTGAATTTTAAGCTTCAAAGGAGGTTATTTTTTCTGTATCATATAATTTTTTTTGCACGGATTTCTGTCTATTATACTGTAAACGAAAAAAGTGCTGCAGTCCCCCAGAGGTCACGTTTTCAGACACGGCCACATACAATGATGCAGCCTTCATGACTGAAATTAAATACAGCGTTTTTTTTCACCAAAGCAATCCAGGTTGCTGATAAATAATTGGTTAAATTGACAGTGAGCGGGTTAAAGAGACAAAAACAGTTATTTCAACTCTCACATTTTTAAAGCAGAATACCTGACTTAACATTGTTTTTCAGATAAACAAATATGTTCTCATAGTATGATTCCTAAATATCTGCAAACATATTAAGGTATTTCTAAGATTTTGAAGAGTCAAAACTGGTTTGTTTTTAGATTTTATGGGGAGCTATTTTCTTCTGGGTTTGAAATCTACATTGCATCTTGGGAATTGACCTAAAATAGCACAATTGTACCTTGTGAAGTGTCTGTGTCTCATTAATATTCATGAGACTGTATGTCCTTATTCAATCAGGACACACTTCTGTGAATTATTGATGAAAGCACATGTTGCTTTGCTGACAGATGCTGTACAAATCACATACACTGAGGGAAATAAACGTTCATGGATAAAGTATCCGATTTTTTTTTGGTTCCCATAGCCTTCCACAGTGAACTTTGTCTATAAAATGTAAATAAATGAGTACCAAAACTGTACAGTTGCAAACATTCTTCAAAAAAACAAAAACAAATTTCAAGCAGAAGTCAACAATTTAACAATGCATTAGTAATCATTAAACTATGATTAATAAATTCTGTAAAAGTATTCATTCTTATTCTAAATTCATGTTAGTAAATGCATTAAAATAACACATTATATTAAAGATGCAACACATTAAAAAAAATGTATATATATATATACGGTAGGGTGAGCTTACTAAAACTTAATTTGTGGTGAATGGTGAAATGCAACCAGTGCTGAAACAGATTTGTGACACATAATTTCTTAAAGTGTGTGAACGTGTCCAACCTGGGTGTGAGCAGAGAGTTGTTAAGTACGACACACTCCAAGTTTTGTGCGTTTGTCCGAATGGGGGCTTTAGTGGTCGTAGGGCGGCTCTGATAAACCAGGTTTTCCTGAACCACACCTCGAGCCAGCTGCTTCACAGAAATCCCATAGCCTCGCACCGCCTGAACACGATTCCTCAACACCTGCAAAACACAACGCAAACATCAGCATCTGATAGCAGAGACATTTGCAGGTCAACCAGTAATTGAGCCTAAATTTTGTCTAAAACCTTCGCTAAACAGGTAGACTTCAATGATTATAAATGAATGGTTACAAAGTGTTCCGGTAACACTTCAGGTCACAATTCATGGTATTAACAAACCATTAACTAACACTACCAGCTTAATAAACATCTACTTAGCTGTTTATTAATATTAAGATAGAAGTTTTGTTTTTGTCTTGGGTAGGATTGGGGATGTAAAATAAGATCATACATTATAATACTAACAGTTAATATCTTAATAGGTCGGTAGTGGTGTAAAGTACCAAATTACAAATACTCAAATGACTGTAATTGAGTAGTTTTTCTCAGGAATTGTACTTTACTGTTTAGTTTTAAAAATGTGTGCTTTTACTTTACCTTGAGTACATTTTTAGTGCAGTATCAGTACTTTTACTCCACTACTTTCCTTCAACCTGCAGTCACTACTTTATTTTTCTTGTCTATGGGGATTAGAAAAATCAGTTCTGTGATTCCTGTCAAATCAAATCGCTCATAAAAGTAAAGTCATCTATCTATCTATCTATCTATCTATCTATCTATCTATCTATCTATCTATCTATCTATCTATCTATCTATCTATCTATCTATCTATCTATCTATCTATCTATCTATCTATCTATCTATCTATCTATCTATCTATCTATCTATCCACACACACACACATACATACACTGTATATATACACTCACTTTAACATCTGCATTGTCCATCACTCGTATTCCGCCAGCAGTGTTTCCCACCACATCATTTTCCACAACGAGCCCATCTCCTCTGAAGCAGATCCCGTGACAGGCATTACCATAAACTCCATTGCCGCGCAGCTCCACTCGACACTCTCTGTCCACAGAAACTCCTGTCCAGCCATTACAGAGGACACAGTTCCCAACCAGACGTGTGAGCTGAGCGCTCTGAATCACACACACACCGGCTCCTCTGTTACTCTTCACCATGTTGGACACCACATTCAGAGGCTCACTGCTCTTCACAAACACTCCCACGGCTAGAGACACACACATAGGACAGTTCTTAATCCAATTTACAGATGCACTGCATTCACAACTCTCCGTTTAAGCTAGATTTTTATACATAGAGTACTTTTAGTTTATATACGGTGCATCATTGAAGAGAAATAAAACACATTTTATAGGGTTCTTTACTGAATGGTGCTTTTATTATACGACAATTTGACAACTTACAACTTCAATTTGTTACAAAACTGAATTTTCAATGATAGTCAAAATAATAATTAATGGTTAAAGAGCTTAGTTCTTAGTATTACATTTCTAAAGGATTAAAAAACTACTTCAAATAAGTTACCTTTTTTAACCACTCCATTAGACACAATTATATTCAATATTGTATTAAATTGTATGAAAATATGTATTATCTTGTGATTCATGCAAGTTGGACTAGCATTCCTGGCACATAGCAAGAGTTTCTGAGGGCTTTTAATGATTATTATTATTATTATTATTAAGAATAATATAAAGATCTGTACATATATAATAACTATGCTCCAAAAGCATATCTTTTATTGTATTCAAATACAAACAACCACAAAAATGTTTAGCAAGTTAGACATATTCTTATTTAAACAATATATTAATATTAAAAATATATAATTAATATGATTATCAATATGGATTCCAGGGCTGTGTGATTAATCGAAATTGAATCACAATCGCAATTTGAAACGTTGCGATTAGCTAAATCACAAGGGAATGTGATATGAAATATATTTCCCCTGCCCAGAGCAAATGTGTGAAGGATGACTGTGTGTTATAGTCTTACTAGTGAGCACAATTGAGTATTGAGTGTCTTGCTAAAAAGTGAACTAAAAGTATTGCCAGTGACATTCAATCTAGTAGCAAGCAACAGTAAAGTACAATTTCAGAGTTTTTTTAGCCATGTTAGTTTGCTGACTGTTCTGTATTTTTATAATTATAAATATTTTTGTTTGTATAATAAGCCACACTATCTCCCTAATTTTAGTTTACAAAAAGGTAAAAGTCATTTTATTTGTGCTTACTCTTTGCTCTAGAGAAAAATTGTTTTAAATATTTAAAAATAAATTTGAATAAATGTTTAAGTAAGTTAATATCATTTCAGTTCCTTTTTTTAAACTAACACTCACTGCATTTTAGCCATAAGACGCTACGATACAGATTGAGCTGAAACTTGACTACAATATTTAAAATCGCAAACCAAAATCACAATATCTGTCCAAAAAAAATAAATAATAAAAAAAAATATATATATATATATATAGATAAAAATATCGCAATTAAATATTTTCCACAAATCACACAGCCCCAATGGATACATGTACAAGTAAATAAAGTAATTTACTTTAAATAGAAAAAAAAAACATTGTTTAATTATTATAACAGATTATTTATTATTAGTATGACTATAATTAGTATGGTTAATAGTAGAAGTGGTAGTGGCATTATGATATTACTGAATACTGAACAATGTCAGCTTCATTTGATAGATTTAAAATTGTATCATTCATTTTATTGTAGTCCATCTACCAATTATTATTATTACTATTATTATTAAAATTATTATTATGATTATTAGTAGTAGTAGTAGCAGTACTAAAGTACTATTAATTTGGTTTCTAAAATACTAACTTTAACAGGTAATAGAAACCATTGCGCTGTTAGACTATATATTATAATAATTTATTATTAAAGTATTAAAAAGAAAAATGTTTTCAAATTCATGTTATGTTTTATAGCTCCTTTAACAATAAAAAAATATTTCCAAAGCACCTTTACCAAAACATAGGGAGCCCCAAAAGGTGAAATAAACTCATACTGTATAATAATTTTATTTTCATTCACGTCAAATCAATTTTAATCATTTAAAAGACCCGAACATAAAAGGCAAATTATATTTAACAAATTGTACAGCTATAAGATACACAAAATATATCTATAGAGCTCCACACGATATGCAAAAAAGATACATTACTGCGATACATTCACAATTAGTTCTCAAGTGTAGGTAAAACTTTTATTCTTTTACAATTTCTCTCTTTTTAATTTAGTTCCATTGTAGCTACATTTCAACTAAAATAAAAGAACACATTCTGTTTTGTCTACAGTATCTTGCTTTTTTCCTACTAGTGTTATGTGAAGACCTCAATTTTGATCACATTAATTTCAGGTTTTTTTATTCATCAATCAATTCTTCATAAACCAAAGCATCAGAAAATTATAATTTAGTTAGTATTTTTAAACATCATTTAAGTAAAGTTGGTTTTATATTTCGCACATTCCGATTTTCTCCTCAATAATAACACTTTATTAAAGTATCCTTTGCAAATTCTAAATGGGGAAATCATATTAGCAGCTAATGAAAATACAACATTCATTCATTCATTTTCTCATTGGCTTAGTCTATTCGTTTTCATCAGGGGTCACCACAGTGGAATGAACCGCTAATTCATCCAGCATATGTTATACGCAGCGGATGATCTTCCAGCTGCAAGCCAACACTGGGAAACACCCATACACTCTTGCATTCACACACATACACTATGGCCAATTTAGCTTATTCAATTCACCTATAGGTCATGTTTTTTGACTGTGGGGGAAAGCGGAGCACCTGTAGGAAACGAACAAGCAAACTCCACACAGAAATGCCAACTGATCCAGCCGGGGCTCGAACCAGCGACCTTCTTGCTGTGAAGTTATCGTGCTACCCACTGCGCCACCATGATGCCCAAAATACAACATTGATCACAGTTAAATAAATAGTGCTATTGTTGTTTTGAAGTCATATTTACATGTGATTTCAGACTGAATATTCAAAGTTGCATGGTAAACAATATAGGGAGCATGTCATAAGTTGTCACTGAATGAAAGTGTGAATATAAAATTAACTTAACTCAATTGAAACATCCCTGCACTGTAAAGAATGCTGGGTTCCACACAATCAAACTTATTAGTATTTACAAATTTAAGTGGATTAAACATAAAACAATTAAGTTTAACCAAAAAAAACCTCAAAAATTGTGTTGTTTAAGCTTAATTTAAGTAAGTAGTTTGAAAAAACGGCAAATATCTATTTTTTTTAGTGTGAAGAGGTAAAATAGGCCAGCAACTAACCTCCATTTTGGCTAATGCAGTTGTTTTCCACCAAAGCAACTGTGATTGGCCGCCTGGAGGAAAATCGCTCGTCTTCACTGTCGATGTCACTCTCCCAGGCCATCAATTCTCCTTCCTCATTGAAGTTGTCCCGTTCTCCTCTGTCTCTGTCCTGTAAAGCACGGTAGCCTTCCCGGTTCACTGCAGACTCTGTGTCCTTTCGGCAGAACACGGCCAGTCCATACATGCGGTTATGGGAAATGTGATTTCCAATAAGCTGAGGTAGACTAGATGACATTACCCATACTCCACAGCCTCTGTTGCCTACAACACAGAGAAATTTCACAACCAAAATATGAATTATCAGTGTCTTTCTTCATTTTCTGATCTTAACAATGTTGACTATTCTCAATATATAGTAGCCAACATTTAAATTGGACCAAAAGGTTTATGAAAATGGGGTAAAACTAATGAACAACATCCATCCTTGTCTTAAGTCAATTCTGAAAAGCTTTTTAAATCACTTGCAGTGGGGGATTTAGGCATGAGCAATATGGGCGATCGCCCAAGGTGGCGTCTGGCTGGGGGCGGCACAGGGAGATGGTGACGGGGAGAAAAAACAACGAGCCCAAGTAAAAGCTTTGAGATACCATTTACTTCATGCAAGTATATTAGTATAAATTATATTTAGAGTGTTAATCCCAGAATAAAGATGTCAGGGGCCATTCACATTTAGCGTCTTTTGCACGTGCAAGCTTGTTACTCTATGTGCAACTTACAAATGCACGCAGAAGACTATTCCTACGCCTCACTCACTGCTCTGCTCCCGGTGTAAATCCCGGTGTTGTTTACAGTCACGACAATAAAATACGCGCCATCTATGTGCTGTGAAACCAGAGTAACTGGAGTAACTTTTATGCTGAGGTCTTGACATGCAGTGAGTTTTGCAAGTCGACAAAACTAAAGTTTATATAATGATGAACTTATTTTGACTAAGCATGGCTATGAAGCAGAAAGGAGGGATAATGAGTCAGGGAGGTAAGACTTAACTCTTGGCCATGAGTCGTGTCTAAGACAACAGATACTTCCATAAAACATATCTTGTTTTCTATAGAATTATCATTAATATTCGTGCAAAAGATTTCTTAAGTGATCTTAGCATATCACTCCAGTTGTGTCTTTATTAAAATTGTTTTCCAGTTAGATTTTGGATTGATTTCTGTTATTTATTTAGAGTAATAATTGTATATTAATAATAATATTAGGCAGTATGGGGTGGTTCGCCCAGAGTGCCATTTAAACTAGAACCGCCACTTACCACTTCCACTACTGCTGTACTAATTTTTGATACTAAATAAATTAGATGAATAATGTTAAGATTATTCTAATCAAATTATATCTAATCAAATTATAAAAGCAGTTTTCAGCTTTAAAAAAAAAAACAATCAGCATTTTTTTATCAGTTGGTCTTTATATTATTTATTCATTTAAAACAGAATTTGTCTTTTTTATTTGAACTCTTTTTCACAATAAATATAATTTAAAAGTAATGTGTGAAATATCTCTATTATCTATTATTATTCTATTATTTTAGTGTGGTACTATTCATTCATTCATTTTCTTTCGGCTTAGTCTCTATTTCAGAGGTTGTCACAGCGGAATAAACCTGCAACTATTCTGGCATGTTTTACACAGCGGATGCCCTTCCAGCTGCAACCCAGTACCATAAAACAGCTACGCTCTCTCACACACACACACACACACACTCATACACTTCGGCCAATTTAGTTTATTCAATTCACCTATAGCGCATGTCTTTGGACTGTGTAGGAAACCGGAGCACCCGGAGGAAACCCACACCAACATGGGAAGAACTCCACACAGGAATGCCAACTGGCCCAGCCGGGACTCGATCCAGCGACCTTCTTGCTGTGAGGCGATAGTGCTAACCACTGTCATCGTGCCGCCCTTGTGTGGTATTATAACTGACCAAAAACAAATGATTATTAAGACATTTGTGATTGTCAAATATATTTTAGGAAACGGCTAAGTCCCTTATTTATCAGGGGTAGCCACAGCGGAATGAACTGCCAACTACTACCACCCTTCCAACTGCAACCCAGTACTGGGAAAAATTAATTTGTTAAATAATGCAATATAATAATGAAAATACCAAAATAATGTTATAATCTAAACATTTAACTCACTCTTTTTTTTGTAATTTTACACCTATTCTCAAAGTATTACCGTAATTTAAACAACCATTTTATTCTTTAAATGTCTTTATTACTTGTCAAAATCTATGATAAGATTGTTTTGTAAGCCTTTGTTAAATATTACTCAAGTAATTGTTTTGCTGTGCACCAAATACATTTTTTAAATCATTGTGTTTTTATGTTAGGGCACACTTTATGTGATGTTTTTTAATAATGTTTTTACTAGCCCAACGCACATGTCCAATAGGCTAAATACTGCACACGAAACACTGCTTTCGTTCAATACAGATAATAAAATGACACCCAATTATACATCATCAGCAAATTCCTTACAGAAAGAAAAAGTTGAAATATGCCCACCATATATGTGATTGGCTTCAACAAGTCCCCTTCCTCTCTCTCCAACCACCACTCCATCTGAATAGCCGTAACAGATGAAGTTATTGCGGAGGACTGGATCACCTCCTCGACGGATATCAGCACCGCCCCACTGATTCTGCCTAATCACGTTCTCTATCAGACACGGAGGCGGAACATCGATTGAGTGTAATTTAATTGAGCGGTGTCAAGAGCGTGAGCAAACACTTTAGAGCACTTAAGTGCTTGAATCTTCAATAAACAATGAAACAGCAAATGGAAAAAATGTCACAGCAGCCAAACAGACCAGTGATCAGTCCTCTTCCGTTTTCATTGACTGCAATGCCTGCTGCGAGCCCCTGGAAAATGTGATTTCCACTGTCATGAGGAAAGAACAGGAACAGAAATCAGCTGTATAGGCCTTATGACAAATATTACATGAACAAACATTTTAAAAAGTCTCCACCCATAACGGGGTTTACCTTTCGCAGTCTCGCAGATTTTTTTTTGTGCAATTTGATATGCTTTTTTTTTTTACAGTGCATTGTGTTCTGTGTCTCAATTGGCTGGTGACCATTGTCAATCAAAAATAAAGCAGACTACTTCACGGATTTCACCTATTGAGAGCTATTTTTACAATGTAACTCCAGTGAAAAACAAGGGACCACTGTACATCATTTAAGGGATAGTTCACATAAACAATTAAATTTACAGTAAAAGGAGCAGTAGGAGATAACTTTAGCCTGATAACATTGAACATGAACATCCCTCCCTACATCCGAAATGAACATTTGCTCATATGATCTACCTATGGTAATGTTCGACCCGACATTCTCTTCATTTATATACTTCTCTGACATTATGTATATAGTTTTTACCTTTTATACTTAGTTTTCTGTATGTATGCATGCATGTATGCATGCATGCGTGTGTGTGTGTGTGTGTGTGTGTGTGTGTGTGTATATATATATATATATATATATATATATATATATATATATATATATATATATATATATATATATATATATATATATATATATATATATATATATATATATATATATATATATATATGTTTGGACAGAACTGTTGTGTAGGTATAGTGTGTCTAGTGTAATACGGAATTGATTTAAACACAACTAGTCTCTTTGTTTAAATTTCCTGATGTTACAATAGGATCCAAATCCCAGTGATTTTGAGGCCCAACACAACATGATGTAGGAGTGCGGTTTTCCCCACCCACCGAATTGATTGTCACTTACATAATCAATAGCTTGAGGGTGAGTAAATGAACTGTACATTTTCATTTTTGGGTGAAATATCCCTTTAAATCTTGAACTCAAAATGAGCAACCAAAGAGAAGTTCCTTTCTTCTTACTAACATTTGGGTATTAAAATTGAACAGAAAAGCAGCAATCAGCTGTCCAGGTTAGCCGATTATGCCATCAGATAACACCATCACAATTTGTTAATGTCTCTCAGCCAATCAGATTCAAGATCCACATAGAACTAAACCAAATTATTTCTTAAGACGTCATATGCATTAAACCTAGTCTGACCAGTTGTTCTATTTTTCCAGAACAGTCTTGCATTTCAGCACTGTTTTTTTTTATATCTGGACTATTATGTGCGTCCCATATTACACTCTCAGAAATCTGGCCACCCTAATTAAAACACACACACAAACACGCATGCATTACTTACCTGACCACTGGGTTGCCATTGAAAAGAATATACACGCCAGCTTCCTTGTTGCCGTAGATCTGGTTGCTTCGAATGGAACCTCTGCCGTTGCCCAGAACAACGATCCCCGAACGCAAGCCACTGTGGATTCTATTACACTGCAGCCAGGAAAGGAAAAACAGAAGGAATGTACCAGAAAATGTTATGAGATGGTGGAAATTCCAATATATTTTCTAGACTTTCTTTCCACAGGAATAAATATAATTGCATTACACCACACAAAAGCATGTTTTAATTAGCCTTTGTCTTGTTCCATTCAAAATACAAAAACATAAACAAAAAACAAACTTACTAAGGAGGCAAAACTTAATGATATAATACACTGCATTGCCACTGCTTAGATGTAAAGATAGTTGACCCAAAAACTAAAATTAATGATCATCTACTCTACCTCATGTGGTTTTAGACCTTTATAAGATTCTTTCTTCTGTTCAACACAAAAAAAGATATTTTGAAGAATGCTGGTTGCTGGAACCCATCGTCTTCCATAGTAGGAAAAAAATATTATGGAAGTCAATGGGTTAGAGCAAGCAGCATTTTTTCAAAATATCTTCATCAGATACCAGATGTTCAACAGAAGAAAGAAACTCAAAAAGGTTTTGAACAAGTGAAGGGTGATTTTTATCCTAGTTCCAAATGTACCATTTCAGGCTTGTTATATATTTGGCAATAGATCTTTCAACCCCAAGTCATGCCATTTGTACCATTTTTTTTTCTTACACAGCCATCTTGGAAGACATATTCCAAGGCCATATACCAGGATGACAATTTTATTGACCTAAAATTGTGAAAAAAAGGCTTCATTTCCACATGCGATTTGACCACCAATTGACCTGATCCCCATTAAATTTCTTCTTTAGGATGTGCTGGAGTAGACTTAAAGTGGTTCTTCTCAGGGTCAGATGGGGATCATTTAAGGATCGTCTTTAGCTTTGATTCCAGCGGGCATATGTCATGGCTTTACCTGATGCATTGCCACAAGGTTACTTCCATCAAGAGCTTATTCATTTCAAGCTGTGATCTTAAAAACTACTTTGTAAAGTCTAATTCATCACGTCTCAAAGGCCTTCACTGTGATAACGTCAATTGGCATCAACTTATTTGTGAAAACAAAGTATTCATTCACAGTTTTAGCCTGATGAATCTTTTTTTTTGGAATCTGCCCAGGGGACGTGTCTACTAGCAATGTTGGCAAGTCATCCGTTAGGAGTAAAAGGTTATAGGGTTTATTGAAAAACATACAACAAGCCATAAACATAATAAAAGAGCGATAATTATATTGACCTTAAAATAGTTTTAAAAAATAAAATAAAAAAAATTCTTGTTGATTTCCGAGTGATGTGTTGCAGCTGGAAGGGCATCTGCTTCGTAAAACATATGCTGGATAAGTTGGAGGTTCATTCCTCGGTGGCGACCCCAGATTAATAAAGGGACTAAGCCGCAAAGAAAATGGATGAATGAATGAATTCTAGTCTAAATAAAACAAATAAAACTCTAAAAAATTATTGGAAATACTGTGGAAAAAATCCTTACTCTGTTAAACATCATTTGGGCAATATTTGAAAAAATATACAGATGAAGTCAGAATTATTAGCCCCCCAATTATTAGATTTTTTTTTCTTTTTTAATTATTTCCTAAATGATGTTTAAAAGAGCAAGGAAATTTTCACAGTATGTCTGATAATATTTTTTCTTCTGGAGAAAATCTTATTTGTTTTATTTCGTCTATAATAAAAGCAGTTTTTAATTTTTTATTAACCATTTTAAAGGTCAAAATTGTTAGCCCCTTTAAGCTAATTTTTTTTCCAACTGTCTTCAGAACAAAACAGTGTTATTTATTTTTGGCCTTTATTAGATAGCACAGTATTGAGACAGGAAGCCAAGTTGGAGAGAGAGAGAGAGAGAGAGAGAGAGAGAGAGAGAGAGAGAGAGAGAGGGAGGAGGGGGGGGTGGTAGGGGGGGTAAATGTCCTTGAACCGGGATTCGAACTCGGGGTGCCCTGACGTGCTACTACACCATATGTCGGCGCACTAACCACTAGTCTAACCTAGTTAAGCCTTCAAATATCACTTTAAGCTGTATAGAAGCGTTTTGATAATATCTAGTCAAATATTATTTGCTGTCATCATGGCAAAGATAAAATAAATCAGTTAGTAGAAATGAGTTATTAAAACTATTATGTTTGGAAATGCGTTGAAAAAAATCTATTTCCGTTAAACAGAAATTGGGGAAAAATAAACGGTGAGCTAATCATTCTGACTTTAACTGTATATTCCCAGGACATGTTATCAATTTCATTTTATCATCGGCATATTGAAATTCAAATATAATCTGAAGCAAATTATCTGTTTTATTTGTGCATCTTCTGTGTACCAGTATGATAGGGTTAGCCCCTTTGCGGATGTCTAGTCCTGCTTCTCCATTGGAGTGAATGTTGTTCTCAGCGATTAGACCTTGAGCGGAGAGTCGCAGGAACACACCAGATGCCTTGCACCCACACACTTCATTATGCAACATCACCATCTAAGCAGAAAAAGACACACAGCATGAGAGAGACACTAGTGAAAGAACTCGAACATGAAAAGAGCATATAATCAGAAACAGCACAATGTTATTATTTTCTGTGCGTAATTTCTGTTAGAAGCAGCATGAAATGAAAAAATATGTAAAGATAGCAGAAAAGGCAGTTGCTTGGGAAGTATTAATACACTTATTTATACCTCAATTACAATTATTAATACCACAGCCATATCACCCTGCAGCCCAAGACTGCAGCCCACTGAAGCTAAGCAGCTCAGTACCTGGATGGGAGACCACATGGAAAAACTAGGTTGCTGTTGGAAGTGGTGTTAGTGAGGCCAGCAGGGGGTGCACAACCTGCGATCTGTGTGGGTCTTAACGCCCCATTAAAGTGAAGGGGACACAGTACGGTCAGTGAGCGACGTCTTTCAGATGAGACGTTAAACTAGGGCTGTGCGATTAATCGAAATCGAATCGCAATTTGAAATGTTGAGATTAGCTAAATCGCAAAGAGGCTGCAATATGAAATATGTATTATTTAATTTCCCCCACCCAGAGCAAATGCGTGCATGGCGTCTGTCTGTGACAGTCTTACTATCCAACTAAGTACGCACACTTTTGTTCTGCACAATCAGAATTGCGCAGATAGAACTGTGTAATGCCCCCCCCCCCCAAAAAAAAATAGGATGATGGTGTCTGCCACTTCAGAAGCATTAATAGACAAATTAATATCAAAGAAAAACAGGACATCGGTAATATTGGAATATTTTGGTCACAAAAAAAATTTACATTTGATGTTTTGATAACTTCATGTGTATTTCGCATGCATTCACGGCTCGCGATGCAGGTATATGTGCCGTCTGTAGTGACTGAAAATATCTATATATTATAGTATATCTATATAATATACTATAAAAATATCATTTCATTTTCAAAGGACAGTTATATATAGATGCATTAGATGATTGGATATTACGTAATTCAATGCGACTACGCATGACTTTACAGAGAGCTTACGACCTGCTAACTACAGTTTGCTTTAAGAACATGTTAACAAATTTAGTTACAAACTAGCTAGCAGTTACAAAGCCCCTAGTGTGGACTTTACCTTCCATTTTAAGAACTTCCGAACAGCTGGTGAAACCCTACCCAGGAGATAACTAATGCCATAACACACTACCTCACTAAAGACACAGTGCCTTGCAGTGACCAAAGAGGGATTTAAAAAAACTCATCTAAATGTTGGATAGGACAGATACACTTCCGTCTCGCACCTATTTTAGCCATTTTGGAGTACCATGCATTAAATGTCATGATATTTTGTGTAGCATCTGTGATACCTATTTTGTTTTAGACAATATAAGCTACAGAAAGGCTCTTATCAGCCATATTAGTTTGCTGAGTGTTCTGTATTTTTATAATTATTATTATTTTTTGTATAATAAGCTACACGATCTCCCTAATTTGAGTTCAACTTGTTTACAGAAAGGTATGTGTGTTTACTGTTACAATTAGATATTTTTTTCCTAAATCGCACAGCCCTACGTTAAACCGAGGTCCTGATTCTCTGTGGTCATTAAAAACCCCAGGGCACTTATCGTAAAGAGTAGGGGTGTAACCCCGGTGTCCTAGCCAAATTCCCTCCATCGGCCCTTACCCATCATGGCCTACCAATCATCCTAATCCACCGAATTGGCTCTATCACTGTCTCTCCACTCCACCTATAGCTAGTGTGTGGTTAGTGCACTGGCACCATTGTTCTGTGGCTGCCGTTGCATCATCCAAGTAGATGCTGCACACTGGTGGTGGTGTGGAGAAACACCACCACTTCATGATTGGGAAGCGCTTTGGGTGTATAGCCATACATGATAAATGCACTATATAAATACATATTACACGCAAATACACAACAGGCTTACATACTTTAAGTAAAATCAACTAATTGCTTTTTAACAGTGTGTAAGGTTGCAAGATTACTGATTTCTAATTGGGTCAAAGTAAAACAGAGCCAGCAAAAGGCCACATTTACCAAACAGAGCAAATCAGCTGTAGAGTGCAATCCAATAAACGTGCCTATGGGAGTGGAAAGTTCTGAAGGTGATGTACTGACAATGCACAAATTCAGGATCACAGACGCAGCAGCTCATTTACATAACAAACAACTTGATCTTCAAAGAGTGGCTCAAATTAGATCACAAACATGCTGATAATAATAACGGGAGTAACACTAAATGTGTTAACACGTGCTTTTTTGATAAATAATAACTCAAAAATTGCAGTAAAAATGACTATCACAAACATTGTGTGATTAATTTAAATAGCCTTTCCATTCATTTTTCATCTAAAAGGGAAACTCCTACAAATGCATATACGATAAGGACTGCCACACAAAAAAATACACTTAGAAAAATAAACTGTTCATGTCTTTGTTGCTAAATTATCACAGCTTTATTGTGCTTTTTGTAGATTTTATTTATATAAAAGAAAGTTGGCCATAGAAAAGAATAGTTGATTAATATTAAAAGTAAATTAATTGACGTTTTTAAAAATCTGTTGTTCACTGTATCTGTTTGCCTTTTGGTTTTGCAGTCATGCAGAAGATTGATAGATTTTTTGGCTAATATATTGGCTATCGGCCTTCAAATCTAAAGAGTTATCGGTAGGGCCAAACACAATCTGCGGACATTTTTTGCAATTTCTGCGGAATGTATGTGGGTGTATCATAACAAAAATAAATAAATAAATTAATTAATTAATAAATTAAAAAAAAAAAAATAATAAAAAAAATAATAAAATAAATTAAAAAAAAAAAATTATATATATATATATATATATATATATATATATATATATATATATATATATATATATATATATATATATATATATATATATATATATATATATATATATATATATATGAAGTTAAAAAAATACCTTTTCAAACTTTTATTTAATGTTTACAATGCAAATCCAATTAGATATACTTTATTTGGTAAACAAAGCAAGTCTCTCATATAATAGATCTACTAAAAGACAGAAAATATGACTTTACAAATTGTATAGTGAATGAATCATGTGAACATTTTCATACTAGTCAATAATTATACTGAAATTAATTTAAAAACGGAAGAAATATAAAATGTACACACATTTATTCAAGTAAATAAATAGAAACAATGATGGGCTAAAAAAAAATCCAGATTCTGTGTGGGCCTAGTTATCGGTTATCAATATCAGTCAAAAATATATCAATAATCATACTGTTGCATTGCTACAACATGCATACAGTTAGAACTGATTATATTTAGTTTGTTTTTTATTTAATGCCATGTCAACTTATGGATATTTCATGGCAAGATCAATATAGATATATGACATAACTTCATGAATCAATAAATGATAATTGATTAAAAATATAATAATAATAATAATAATAATAATAATAATAATAGTTAGATATAGGATAACAATCTTAAATCTTCCCAGGGACACATTTTTAAAAATATCAATCAATGTGTTCTCAGTATAAAAATTGTGTCTTGTAGTCTTTCAAATTTCCCATTGTAATAAAATATGTAATAACGGAATATTGAACATTGATGTTTTTCAATTGTTGTTAACTGGATTTTAAAATGTGGCCAGATGAATGTGACTTCACACATTAAATGACTGACAGACTGTAAAAGTCCTAAATCTAAACCAAAAAAGGAACTTCTTACAAACTCCAGTTAACCAATGGTTTAAAGCTAAAACTGTGGTTTGTTCACAATAAGATCTATCACATGCATATTTTCATTTTAAACTATTCTTAAACCGAATTACTGTATCTAAAAATAGGGAAAATGAGCATGCATAATGTGCTGCAATGTTTCTACTTTTCAGGGAAATCGGCCAACTAAAGGCTTATTTGTGGTCATATCTGCACGCAAAAAAACTTGAAGGTATTTTATGATCAACAAAACTACACATGTCAGGTTTGAAGAACATTTAAAATGCAAGATTTACGCACTTTGGCATTCTGGATGCAGCGCACTGCATAGTTGAGCCCCCTGAACACATTGGCCTCCAGTCGAGCTTGAGCATGATTGCACAGATGCACACCACCCTTTCCATCCCGCAGCAGACAGCGACGCAGCAAGCAGCCTTGAACCGACGCAGTCAAATCCCGTGCCTCTGCATCCCTCTGTAACTCTGCAGACAGATTCAACAGTGCAGGAAACACAGAAGAATTGGGCATATCCGTCTTGGAGAGATGCGCTAATCCATGCTGGTCATACGAAAGTTTCAATCCTGTGCTTTTCTCGCCATCTAGATCATCATCATCTTCTTCACTTGATTCACTTGAAGTTTCCATGCCGTCCTCCTCAATCATGGTACCATCCTGACCTGGAAGGAGACTATCTCCACCTTTCTGTTTTGCCCATGTTGTTTCCCAATCGACTTCCGGTTTACTCCAGTCCTCCATTGTGTTAATTCCATCTAAAGGGGAGTTTCCATTACTACCAGTGCTCACACTGTCCTTCGTGCCTTGATTTGACATTTCAGCCAATCCATTACTGGTCATCATGGTGAAGGTCTTGGCCAAGGCGACCAGGTGTTTGAAGGCCCAGTTTCGTTCAGACACCGGAGGACCTTCCACAGTGACAGAAGCAGAATCGCCACCTGAGAATTCACAACTGTCCATTAAACTGATGGTCACGCCCAGGAAATGGGCAGAGCTGCCTTGGGCGAAAGAACAGAAACGAGCCTGGCACGTCCCTGGACCACGAATATGCAGTTGACAGCCCTCAAAGTTACAGTTGTCCAACTGGACATGCCCAGAAGATGTCTGAAAAAGAGAGACCACAGAGAATATTATAGAACTAGAAAAAGTCCTGTCGAGATTTTGATTATGTTAATAAAAAATGTATTGTTATAAATAACAATTTAGTGATGTTGTTTTGGTCTTTAACTTGTTAGGACACATGGAAGCATCATTATTCAACTTTCTATTAAGAGATGATGACAAGCAATGCCATCATATTGAAGGATTCGGATTTCTGCCTTCCAATCAGTCTCATCATGGATCAACGTTTATCCTTTTTGCATCATCCTGTTTCTCATTATCTTTATTAAATATGATTATTTAAATGAGTATTTAACTTTGAAATGATTTTAACTAATGAATAAGTTAATACACTGCTCTATGTATGTGTAACGTTTTCAGGAGCCACCAAACTAGGTCAAGGTCACAGAGACCTTGAGTGAAACTGAGGGCTGAGGACTTGAAGCAACTTTTTCTATAGTTATTTCTAGTAGTTATTACTATCTAAAATATCTAAAGTGATTTTGCTATTTTTACGATTAATTCTTTTAAAGTGATTCTACTTTTTATTTAAGATAGACTTTGTGTAGTGAGGATATTATAACTGCCTGAATGTAGATTATACCGGTTTTTAACCAGTTTTGATAAAGACGGCTGAGAGTACACTCAGCCTTGGACAAGAAACGGATTATACTTTAAGTGTGTGTGTGTGTGTGTGTGTGTGTGTTCTATTTGATTGTGGATCCGTTTCACAGGTCTGGAGTCAGCTCTAAACAGTCTAGTGGATATCTGACGTTTATATGCTTAAGATATTGTTCAGAATTGTACGCACGCACCCCACGTGGAAATGTTCCTACTCTATCTGTCTTTTAACCAATCCGGTTAGAACACCTATATGTGTGACGCAGTTAATGACGTTATGTGAGAGTATAATTGATGTTGATTTGTGATTGTAAACAGAGCGGCCTAGGAACTCATGCGAGTGTTGAAGTTGGCTTTTGCTGATGAAACTGCAAACTATCTTCAGTAAACTTTATTTATTTATTTGAATCTCTGACTCCGGCTGTTCTTCATCTGACAGACTGGTCATTCTTTGGGTTTAAACTGTATACCATCCCTACAGTATCATATATTTTTACTTAATGCTATGTCAGCAACATACAATATGTTTAATGATGGCATATATGCACATACAATATGCTTAATGACTATGTTGCACATAGAGAGAAAAGATGGAGAGGAACAAATAAACGGATTAAAAAAAATGAGACAGATAAATAAATGACAGACAGAAACAGAAACAAACAGACACATAGACAGATAGATATACAGACAAACACCCTGCATTTACAGAAAGATGGACTAACACATTGATAGAGAAAGAGAATGACGAATGGAAACTTAAGCCCTGCTCACACTGTGAGATTTCAGCCGCGATTTTATCATCGGAGACAAATTTGGGAAATCCTAAAAGATTCCTGAAATACTAGGCTAAGATCTTTGATCGTTGGTTTGACATGTTCACAGACAGCTGCTTAGCATCGGTTGCGATCAGATTTTTCGTCCGATGAAGTTCTGGCAGTGTCAGAAAATTTCTGCTGCTCAAAAAAGAGCTGCAATGACCGTCAATTCAAGAACTAATAGGAGCATTTTTTTTTCTCCCTGGTTTTATTATAAAGACATGCCGTGTGCAAAATGGCCGCTACAGATTGTTTATGTTTGCTGTCAGGAATCATTTCAGAATGTGGGATAGTGAAAGTCACGGGTGGTCAAACTCCGGGGGCGTTGTCTTCCGTGTTTGGCACGTCTTCATTGTCGTTCAGTCTGACTTTATGACAGCTGAGATCTTACAGTGTGACATGGGAGCCATGTGCGTGCAGTCTGACATGCTACAATCATTCTGGATTTAGACAGGTAGACAGACAGATAGAAAGACAGACAGACAAGACTGACAGGCGGATACAGATAGAAAAGATGGACACATAAACGGAGGGATACAGACATACAGACAAATACACAGACAGACAGACATGAAAGATACAGAGAGACAGATATATATGACAGGCACAGACAGACAAAATACAGATGATACAGACAGACAGATAAGTACATAGACAGACAGGTGATACAAACAGATAGGTACATAGACAGACAAGTGATATACACAGACAGATACACGGACAGAGGGATAGACAGACAGACAGACAGACAGACAGACAGGCAGAGGAACTGAAACAACTGGATCATACAACCATTTGAATGGCTGAGGCATTTACAGATTGGACGCTGACAACTTGCCAAAAGAGTACATCACAGATTTTAAGGGGCACTGAGAGTCTTAACAGGGTCTAGAATGTGCCAAATACTTCTGTATAATGAACTATTGCCAATGTTTGTTTCTAGTGAAATATGCACAGATGTTATAATCTGCATGCCTCTGATCTGCAAAACTCACCTTATAAACCACAGGTGAAAACCAGGCTGGCATGAAGACCACATTGCACAGCCTCGCCGTTGGGCACTGTTGATCGAAGCTCACCAACAACGACACGTCGCCCAGCTTGCCCATTCCAACAATCTCCACAGGCACTTTAAGAGCCACCTCCACCTGTTCCTCATATACACCGGGATGGAGCACCACCTTGTCATACGGGCCTGCCACAGCCAGTGCCCCCCTGAGACTCTCATACCCACCCCCCGCCACAGCAGCAACATGCCAAACCCTGCGGTCTTTCCTCCGCCGGAAGAGGTGGAGGCAGGCAGATGAGTGAAGGTCTGAGCCGTTCTGGGTCCAAGTACGGCTGGCAAGAGCGTGCTGACGGAGAGCCTCTCTCCAGGAGGCCGGGGGCAGGTGGGGGCGGCGGGGCCAATTCGGGTGCCGACATTCAGGGCACCCTAGACAGAGCTGGCGCCAACGTGTGCTATCCAAACTCAAAATGAGCTCCCTCCAGGCCCTGCACACCAGACAGCAGCGGCCCAGATCCGGCAGAGGCAAGTAGGCCAAGATGAGGCGCCAAAGCTCGACAGGCAGGTCTCCCACCTCCATATCGGTCAGCGCCACACCACCTCACCTGGGTAGATCACCTAAAATTAAATCAAATATATTTTTCATTGTAAATACTGGTTTATTTCCTGTACTGATATCTTTTCTGTTGAAACAGAAAGCATTTGAAATAACTTTTCAATGTGAAAATGGGATTACACAATAGGTAGATACTAGATGCTAATATATAATAGGTACTCATTTGGCATTGAAATATTCTTTGGTTCAGTTCCTCTATTCACTCGATCAAGGTCAGACATCCACAAGTAAACAAAAACACTGTCAAACAACTTTAGAGTAGAAAAGTGCCATTCTAATTGAAAGCGTCACTGACAATTTTTTGTCCATCTCAGTCCTTCTTTAAACTGTATTACTATAGTTTAAGATACAACTTTATACTTGCAGGACACCCATGCCTGGAGGTGACAGCGCTGACCACTGAGCCACCGTGTTGCCACTGCTAACTAATGTTAATGTTTATTTTCCACGTTTATTTTTTAAAATACAATGTCATTACCATTTACAAAAATGTGAGCCGAGAACAAATTTTAACTTGTCTCATCACGAAGGCCACATTCATCAGAAATTAAATATAATCAATAATATTGGGAAATTCACAATAACAGTTTTCAATTTGTATACATTAAAAAAATAATAATAACTAATGTGATTGCTGACCTTTCTAAATAATTTCCATGTTGAGATTCTTAGTAAGTGGAAATAAACACAGCAGCTGAGATATTACTGACCCCAACTTTTTAATGGTAGTGTTTCTGCAAGCTAAAGATGATTTTTCGTCAACTTTTAGAAGTACAATAATATTGATCAACAAATAAAAGGATGTGCTGTATCATGTAAAATAAAGTGTTTTTTTTAGATTTACAACAAGCATCTACCTACAGATAAATAACATGTTGTAAGGTCAAAGGTGAGCAGCTGGCCCTTTCATCAGAATCTTTTTATGAAAACGATAATAAAAAAATAGAGAAATTGTGCGTTGACAGTTTCTTTAATAGACTTTGTATGTTATTCCAGGTGTCAAAACATTTTTACTGAAAAAAAAATGAAAAGATTCAACTGCAAAATACAATCAGATAACAAATGCAGACATTTTTACAGCAAAATCAACGTGCAACGCTACCTACCATATTTATTTTTAGCAAATAATTTGGATGAGAAATCATCAAAATGCAGAGACCTGCTTGCACTGAAGCAACACAGGTCGCAAAATGAGCACAGTAATGAAAACGGCCACACATGCATTCTAGTGTAGTTAAATAGAAAGGAATAACGTTATATGGCAAACGACAGAGCGTATCACATGCATCGATTCTGCAACAGCAACTTCGTAACTGCGCGACAAACACACAATGCTGCCATCATCACACAAAAAACGAGCCTACCTCGGACAATACTGTTTCCAGCTAGCATTTGATCAGACGTAGAGCTCATCATTGCCCTTTTCTCTTGCGTAACGAGAAGAAACAAAGCTCCCATCCGGTGAAAATCTCGTATTTCTTGGCGAATCTCCCTTGTTTTTGAAGGCGTGGAAAACAGAGATCACGCGTATCCAGACGGAGGCGGGGATGATCTTCTACGGACGACAACGGCAACTTTTCCCTCTTGTCTGACAATGTTGTTTAGCAACATGGCTTTTGCTGAGCAGATGCACGTGATATTTATCTCTGCATCTTTTTCCACGCCACGCGCGTTTTGCTAATAATGACCAAAATCCCCTAGTGTTTATGTTGTGGGAATTCTTGTGAATAGACTTGCTAAAAATTATATAAATAGAGACTCTATTTAATTATTAATAATAAGCAAATTAACGTTATATTAATCTGGTAAGGGGCTCGCAGATAATTTATGTAAACAATGCATTTCTGCAAATCACCGTACTTTCACGGCCACTCAAACTTCTGCATCTGCAAACAAACATTTGACCCAAATTTATTTCACAAGTGAAATCATCTGTCACATCTATTTGCACAGGAAATGACAAGCGCTTCACATTCAAAGTAAAAGTCCTTGTTCATCAGAGCACTGCAGTAAACAATGAAATGAATGACATAATAAATAATAAATACATAATAAAGACATAATAAAATTTAAAATTGATATTAAGTTAGAATGCTGTTTTTGTGAAAGCTTTAATGAAACTTCTTCACATTATTTTTGGTCTTGCCAATATGCTCGACTTTTTTGGATTAATATTAAAGCTTTTATTGCTCATAATATTTCAAAATCATTTTCCTTATCTTATAAACTTGTTATTTTGGGTTATTATGTTACGGATTGCTCTTTAAAAGATGCTGGTTTTATTATAAACGTTATTTTATTATTATGTAAATTTCACATACATAAATCTAAGTTTGCCAAACCTCTCTCTGTGGTGCCAGAAAAAGAGATTCAAATGTATATAAAAGTGATTTCTAAGTCTAAAATGAGAAAAGCAATTAAAACAGGTAATATATGCTCCTCCTTTAATATTTTTGCATAAAATATTATTTTGTACATAAGCATTTTTTCTACTAAAAGGGCATTTAATAACTCTTGTTAATAACTAAAATTGGAAAAATGTAATATATTTATATGTAATTTGATAATTATGCACCCTTTCCTTATTTTCTTTTTTTTTTCTTTAATTTTTTTTCTCATTTATTCAATTCTTGTTAAGAAATGTAAAGTGATTTTGTTGTATAAGAAAACTGTACATGCTGGTTATTGTTAACAACAACAACAACAACAACAACAATAATAATAATAATAATAATAATAATAATAATAATAATAATAATACAATCACAAAATATATATATAATAATCTGAGAGCATTTTTCTAAGTAATTTTCTAAGAAGTGTAAAAACTCCATTTCACATTTGGGGAACACAAGCACTGTTTGTCTCCTACAGTTTATCCTTCACTAAACATCCTTATCAGACTGAATTTTTCAGGACGAATGAATATAGCTTGTCCTTTTATATTCCTTTTTCTTAGGATCTTCATCTCATCTCCTTCTTCATCCATGTCAACCCATGATGATGTCAACCTCATCATCCAGGGGTCTCATCACTGGGGGCAAGCAGTTTAATTTTGTGTAGCCTGTCATTGTAAAATGTCATTTTTTTCCAATCATGAAACTTTACTTATGAGCTCTTGGTGACAAATTTAAATTTTATTTTATTCTGAAAATACAAAACACCTCAGCAGGTTTTCATGAAGGTTTTACCAACAAATGAAATTCAATTAATGATACATCAGAAACTAAAAAGTAAAATGAAGTAGCATTTATTAATTTATTCATTTTCCTTTCAGCTCAATCCCTTTATTAATCTGGGGTCGCCACAGCGGAATGAACCACCAATATCCAGCATATGTTTTACGCAGTGGATGCCCTTCCAGCAGCAACCCATCACTGGGAAACATTGTATAGAAAATGTTTAAATGGTTTTAAATTCCATCTTTTGGAGGTAGTAAGGGTCCGTTTAGTTATTTGCAGATCTAGCCAGAAGTCTATCAAAAGTCTCCCTGTTTAAATTTCAATGAAATGTATAGAGCATGGAACCTAGGGTCAATTATTCGCTCGTTCGTTGGTCCGTTGGTTCGTTCGTTCATTCATTCAATCTTTCATTCATTCATTCATTCATTCATTCATTCATTCAAACTACATGTTGTTTCTCAAGCATCTCTCAAACATTCTTCGTAATATTTTTTTATTCTTGTGTTACTACTCTTCAATTGATCACAGAGGGTATAGTGTATATATGTAATTTACTGTATTAATATTCCTTTAAAATACTAAAGGAAAAACTATTATTCCTATAAAATACTATTCTTTTAAAAAAGTATATCAACAGGGAAAGTGCCAATTTTTAGAATTGTGCTAAAAAATCTTCAGAAAATAAAACTAACCAGTCAACAAAAAGCTGAAGATTACGTACAAAATGGTTTTCAGTAAAGAATTTAGAGGGCCTAAAATTAGCTATTAATTTACTGATATGATGCACAATGATTTTAAAAAAGGTTTTGCATAGGATTTAGAAAAATCTTGCATATGGTATGTGTTTTGCAAATGTTTTTATTTTTTTATTTGCAATGTATAATTTTTCATCAAAGGTAAATATTAATAAAAAAATATATAAAAATATTAACAAACTAGCTCGAGTATTAGAGAGAGAGAGAGAGAGAGAGAGAGAGAGAGAGAGAGAGAGAGAGAGAGAGAGAGAGAGAGAGAGAGAGAGAGAGAGAGAGAGAGAGATTATTGTCTCAATAGGAGTGGCAGTGCTGCTGCTGGTGACTTCACTTCAAACATGGCTGCGCAGGACGAGCTCAGTAAGTTTAACTCATTCTACATGCTTTATTTCTTTATTTCTGCGAATTGGTTTTTAAAACCCTTTTTACAATTGACCACTCATTTAAAGACGGAGTTCGCCTTGCTGTCTGTTTGCTTACCGGTGATTATAGAAATCAATATTTGTAAAGTGAATGTCAGTTTGGCAGCTAACCGGCTAGTATGTGCTTACTAGAGGCCCAATGCTCAGTCATGCTCCAAAATGAAAGTACTTTTATTATGTTTATATCTATTAGACGACGCTACAGTCATTGTGTATTGTGAAATTATCCTTATAGGAATGTCATAGTGGACCGGGGTTGGTTGTCATTTAATGGCGGCGTATGAAATATATACGCAGATAATAAACGTTAACGTTAGTTAGCAGTGATGCTATTCAGCTTACAGGCTAACGAAGAAGCGACGTGAACTTCTCTTTTTTTAATGTTTTGATATATTTACAGTTGGTTTTATTTTCTGTTGTTCATTACAGCCACGTTTGATAGTTTTAAATGAAATGTATTTGTGTATACTTGCACAGAGATCCGGTAAAATGCACTCCTGTCAGGGACATGGATACATTACAGTATTTCTCATTGTCTCTTTAATAAATTCATTGAATAATGACATTTCTTATAATTGACATGGGAACTTGTATGAAATGTATACAATTCTTCCTATTTAGGGGAATTTTGGTGAGCTAGTCTTCTTTCGTTTTAAACACTAACTTATCCGTCACTTTCTCTTTGTTTTTTCAATGTAGACCAGTTGGAGCGTGTGTTTTTACGCTTGGGTCATGCTGAAACAGATGAGCAGTTGCAGGATATTATATCCAAATTCCTGCCTCCTGTCCTCCTCAAACTATCAAGTGTGCAAGAGGGGGTTCGCAAGAAAGTAAGTATGAAAACTGTTTTAGTAATGAAGCCAGTTTTAAGTTTAGTCGTCCATAAACCGGTAGCTAACAAAAAAAACATATGAAGTACAACAGATTTTAAATTTAGCTTGGTTGTTTTACTCACTAAACATTAACCTTATTTTTTGTATCATAAATTATTTGAGGTTTGTAACTGATATTGTTAAAAGTTACTATAACTTGTTACCTACAACTTTGTGTTGTGTAATTGTAATTTAAGTGAGTTTGTAATCTGGATGGATCTGCAAGGGGATTCTTGTTTTTTTTTATTATGGTTTATATCCGCTTTAGTTATTCATAAAAGGGAAATAAATGTTTTGTGCACATATCATGTGTTTATACATGCTAATAGATACATATTCACTTAGTAGTGGCTATGGGAAGGATTTCAATAACAGTTTAACGATCTGGACCTGTTATTGCGGTTTCCAGGTTATGGAGTTGTTAGTACACTTGAACAAAAGAATAAAGAGTCGACCCAAGATCCAGCTGCCTGTAGAGACTCTATTGGTTCAGTATCAGGATCCAGCCGCTGCATCTTTTGTCACGGTACGATTGCAAACCCACACACATATCACTATCATGGCTCTCAGTGGTATTAAGCTTCACATGGGTCATGATTTTTATGCAAGCGGTTTATGTTTCCATATTAAAAAGACCTTCATTGTGATGACTAGCTCTTTTTGTGCTTGCAGAATTTTACTATCATCTATATAAAGATGGGGTATCCCAGATTGGAGGTGTCCAAACAGTGTGAGCTTGCACCCACTCTTCTGACAGCAATGGAGGGCAAACCACAGCCCCAGCAGGATAGGTTAGTTTCAGCTTTAAATGTAATGACCAGGGCCGGATTAACATAAGGGTTAGGTGAGGTTGAAGCCCCAGGGCCCATGGAAGAAGGGAACCCTTGATTGGCTGAAGAGTTAATTAGCACTATGATGCGGGAAACGCCTCTTTGCCTTATGCTTTTTGTTGTCGATAATGTGAAGTATTCCTTTCCGTTCGCTGCTGTTCAAAAACAGTGACGCCAGTGCTAAACTGGGGCTCGCAGTGGTTGTAGCCCAATCAAAATATTGAATAGCCCTGTTTTAGTCACCCATAAGGGTGATCAGATGTCCCAATTTTCCCAGGACAGTCCCTTATTTCGGCACTACTGCGAGAACCGTCCAGTCAAAGGTAGGCTAACCAAGCTTGTCGTAGAACAACAACAAAAAAAAATCTAAAGTCTTCATCATTGATACACTTATACTTGTAGTAACAGAAGCTGGGATAGGCGGAATTAAACTGAATGTACTTCTAACTGAAGTGCAGTCTTGGCTGCGCAACGGTTGCAGCTGGACTCAGAAAACCAGCGTGCGCCTGCACATTCCTGCCATCATACAATATAACCGAGACAGTGTGCAAACAAATCAAATAGCCTACATAAGCAGTTTTCAAAATATCCATCGTTGCTGAGAACAGTATATCTATCTCAAGTAAATACACTTGGTTATGCTTTACAGTAAGTCTAACTGAACCAGTTAGAAAGCAAACTTTTTTTAATGAATGTTTACTTTGCCCCTTTTGTGAAAACAACAGTAATAATATGGAGGAATTAAATATTGGCGCTGACCTTCATCAGACAATGTATCTGATGCGAAAAATAAAATAAGGATGCTAGCCTTCTGTAACTCAGAAGACCATAGTATTTTGGATAAAAGCATGGATTTTAAAGATATCATATCATTAGGGATTTATGCTCCACTAAAGTTCTAAAGAAGCTTTGTAAAGGTGAACCCATATTTAAAGCATTTATTATGATTATATAATTATAATTTATGCAAAAAATTATTTTTGTTTTTTTTTTGTTTTGCTGATTTTTGTAGCCTGTTTGAACTGTAAAGTTCAGATTATGTCATTACTTTTGTTAACTTGCAGGCCTATTTTAATAAAATAGAAAGTGTAATTGAATATGCAGTAGAAATATGTAATAATCAAATATAAATTAAATGGTAGAAGTTTTTGATAATAATATTAATTAGTAAATTATTATTAATAATAACAAAAATAACAATATTTGTGAGGTAAAAAAAATAAAAGGGAGCCCTTGGATTTGTTATAGCCCCTGGGGATTAATGTATTATTAATCCGGCCCTGGTAATGACTGGTTATGAACACATTTCATTACATAGAGGAATAAATAAATATGAACTTTTGTATGTGTGCATTAAGAAAATATATATGTTTTTATATTGTTAATAAGTGTCTTGTGCCTGTCAGAGCATTTGTTTGTGTTTGTACTATATTTTGTCTTAAAAAATACATTGAAAGCTAAAATAAAATTTAGTAAAATAAATGCATATGTTATAATAACTATTATGAAAATATTTTCTATTGTAATATATTTTAAAATGTTTTTTTTTACATTATGTATTTTTTTTAGGGCTCTTTAATGAATGGAATATATAATAATGAAAAGAAATGTACACTTGTTTATTTTTGTAACAAAAAAACTGAATTAGGAAGAAAATAATAAAATGAATAAGTATACATTTCTTTAAAAAAAAAAAGTATCTTGCTGTGTACGTGTATATGCTTTTATTTATTTACTAAATGACTATTTTCTGTTTCTTTTCTCTCTAGTTTAATGCACCTGCTGATCCCTACACTGTATTATATGAAATATCCATCAGAGCCATCTAAAGCTTCCCCGTTTGTCCTGACAGAGAGACCCAAAACTGTACATCTCCTTTTAGAGTTCATGCTTGATGTTCTTCTGATGCCTTATGGGTATGTTTATTAGATGTGTATAAAAGGTCACAGTTGTAATGAATATTGATCCCTTTAACCTCATAAACTCTTGCTTGTTTAAAGGTTTGTGTTAAATGAGCCTCCTAGTCGTCCGGCCCCCTCATCTCCACAAGGGGGCTCTGGAGCTGGAGCCACAGCCACACAAGGTCTTCCTCAACCCCCTCCAGGAATGAGTGTTTATGCAGTTAAAAGAGTGATAGGAGAAGCTCAGTGGAGCCCAGAGCAACTGGAGCAGGTGAGGATTTTAAGAAAATGTGTTGCTGGATTTTTCTTTTTATGAATGATTCCAAAAACTTATTGACAAACAATTATTTGTTTAGTATGGTATACACATTAATGATTCAGTTGTTGATTAAGCATTAATATGGATGCTTTTGAGGCATATTGTTAACTATCTGAAATTAATTATTATCTAAGCCATCGTAAACATTTATCTCATTAACATAAATGATAATTTTGTCAATTTTTCTATAATATGTTTATTCTGGACAATCTCATATCTTTTAGTTTGGCTGGAATAAAAACATTGTGTAATGAAAAAACAAATTAATTAGGTCAATATTATTAGATTAGTATATTATGGATTGGATTCAAAATTAACCACTGTTGACTTGCCTATTTAACCCGACTTGCCTAGTTAACCTAATAAACATAGTTAAGGCTTTAAATTGCACTTTAAACACTAGTATTTTGAACAATTAGTAAAATGTGTAGTCATCATGGCAAAGACAAAAGGTTTTAGTTATGAGAAATGCATTATTATTTATTAATTTGTTTGTATTCTGTTTAAATGTTGCTCCTGGGAAGTTAAAACATCATAAGAGGGTTAATAATTTTCCTTTGTACACATGCAATGATGCATATTTTAGTCATTACATGTAATCATTAAATGCTTCTATTACATGATCATTTATTTATACTATTTACATTTTGTAGAATGCTACTAGCCTTTTATTTGGGTCATGAATTTGGGTGATAATGCTTGAAGTTTGAGTGGGGCTGCACAATATACTGTTTGTACATGGATATCGCAATGAGTGTGTTAGTAATAGTCACATCGCAAGATATCCCAACCCAACATTGCATTATATTTGACCAGAAACCACAGGTCAAAATACATGATATTTGAGAAAACACTGCAAAATTGTATCATAATAAAGTGAATATTTATCATCTGCAAAGTGTTTTTAAGGCCTGTGGCTTTGTGGGCATTTTATTAGTGCATGAAGTTTAGCAAAGATTAATTTATTGAATAATTTATATGAAGAAGACTATGCAATGTTATTTTACAGTTGATTATTCAATTTCTAAAAAAAACACAAAACACTGTTTATTTCACTTTTTTTTTTCTTCAATATTTGCTCCATTGTGTTTATGACTATAGTTTGTTTATTATACTTTATGTACAGTTAAAGTCAGATTTATTAGCTCCTGTTTATTGTTTCCCCAATTTCTGTTTAACGGAGAGCAGATTTTTTTCCAACATGTTTCTAAACATAATAGTTTTAATAACTCATTTCTAATAACTGATTTATTTTATCTTTGCCATGATGACAGTAATTAATATTTTACTAGATATTTTTAAGACACTTCTATACAGCTTAAAGTGACATTTAAAGGCTTAACTAGGTTAATTAGGTTAACTAGGCAGGTTAGGGTAATTAGGCAAGTTATTGTATAACGACGGTTTGTTCTGTAGACGATCGAAAACAAATATAGCATAAAGGGGATAATAATTTTGACTTTAATATTATAAGACTTTAAGACTAATAAGACTTTCTCCAAAAGAAATAATATTATTACATGCTGTGAAAAGTTCCTTGCTCTGTTAAACATCATTTGGGAATTATTAAAAAAAGAAAATAATCCAAAGGGGGGCTAATAATTCTGACTTCAACTGTATATAATAACATGGATAAAATATATTTATATTTTACTTCCATAAACGAATGACTTCTTAAATAGAGTTACGAAAGTTATCTGGTGCAATTGTATTCAAATCGCAACATATTTCGTAGAGAAAAAATTTATTGCAGTATCGTATTTTTCCAATATTGTGCAGCCCTAATTTTGACTGTCAATTACAATACTGTTATACCAACAAAGTAGGCACAGCTTTCATTATTAAAGTTAATAGCAAATCGTTTAATTGGTCATTAATTTAAACATTCAAAATTTATGTTACTACTTCCAGTATACCCTTTCTGTGGCTTTTTGAGTAATCTCATTCTCCATTTTTTTTCCCAGTGTAAGCTGGGGATTGTGAAGTTCATAGAGGCCGAGCAGGTACCTGAAGTGGAGACGGTCATTCATTTAGTGGTGGCATCAAGTGACACCAGACACAGTGTGGCTACAGCAGCTGATCTGGAACTCAAAAGCAAGCAGAGGTGAGGCCATCTGTGATGAAATGGCAAATAAAACAATCAACACTTAATAATGAAACTCACCCCTTGTTTTTGCCTTTGTACTGCAGCATTATTGACTGGAACAATCCGCTCATTATCAACAGAATGTATAAAGTTTACCTGGGTGATATTCCACTTAAAACTAAAGTAAGTGGATGTACACATGGGTGCTCAAATATTATGTTTTTATTCATAGAGATATATGACCGGGTTTTGTGTTTGTTTGTTTGTTTGTTTTTGTGTGTGTGTTTTTACCCAGGGTGCCACAGTGAAGCAGGAGCTAAAGCATGAGCCAGTCAGCACCAGAGTCAAGATGAAGATTCTTCCTCATCTTCTTCGCTCCAGGCTGGCTGCTGAATGCTTTCCTGCTAATATACAGGTCAGAATGATTTCATTTGACAGGAAGAAATTTAATGCAGCTGAAATGCACGCTGAGAGAGACTTGTCAGAGCTTGTTTGAATGATGTCATTGTAACTGCGGTGGTCTGTTTTGTTCAGGTTGTCTATGATGGACTTTTCGGAGCAAACACCAACAACAAACTCCTGTCCCTCACTCTGCAGTTTGTGCATCACATCTGTATGGTGTAAGTGATAACGTCACATTTACTACAGTAAAGTATTTCCTATAGGTTGCTTTGTAATCAGAACTTGTAATTTTTCAAAGTGCTGTATTTTTAAGTGAGAATTTGCATCGGGCTGCCTATTGTGCTTCTGTAAACAGGTGTACACGACATATTGTGATAATAATAATTGTGTTTTAATCTGAAGGTGTCCTGATACCAACAAACCATTGGGTTTGATGCTGCTGAATGGACTTACCAAGCTTATCAATGAATTTAAAGAGGTATGAAAACATGCTGAGTAATTTAGTTTTAGTTGTTACTGGAATTGTGACTTGTATATGGGTCAAAGATGAGATGTTCTTATAACCAACAGCATATTACTTGCAAATAATGGTTTATTTTGAGAAAATGAGATGTCAAAATATAAATAAGTTTCCATCATAATTCAGATAAATGTCTATATTTATGTAAAAACCGAACAATAGGCTCTATGCACAGCTAGTGTTTTTCAGGTATGATAAACTCCTGGTGAAAGTTTAATGTGACTATTTTCAATTTCACAAGGTTCCTTTTACAGCATTGATGTTGTAATGTAATTAAAATTCATTCAGTTAAATAGACTTACACATTCATTTAGTTGTTCAAACGTGAAATCAGATGAAAGACCAGCAAGTACCAGCATGCTAATGCAGAAACTCCATTAAAAATACTGGGGTAAATTAAAATGGCATATTTTAAAGACATGGTGGGGGAAAAAATGGAATTAAATGCAGTGCTTCTTGTCCAGTCTGAGGTCTATCAGGCAGTGAAGATCACGGATTTTTAAGGAAATCTTAAACATCAGACCTTAAACATGCCAATTTTAGAATGGAAAGACCGTTCACCGGAAGTCTGTGTGCATATACCTCATTGACTTATTCTAACCAGTACTAAATTAGATTATATTTGAAATAATTTATAGCGACATGCTGAGAAATGGATAAAGTCTGCTGTTTTGAACTGCTAAATGACTGCTAAATGACTAAATGTAAACTGTAGTGACAATGAATAGAGATTTAAAAATGTAATTAATAAGTATTTTGTGGCTGCACTGTCATGTCAACTAATGGTTTTTCACAAGACATATTGTTTTATATATGCTTCTTGGTAGATGAACTTTTACACTGGATGACTTTTTTTTTTACTAAATCTAAAATCCTAAACTAATTGCATAAAATGTATGAATGTTTTTTATTTGTTCAGAAAAACTAAAATTAGACATGACATAACTGATTAATAATGCACTGCAGTTAAAAATTAATGCTTGGAAAAGTTGTCTTTGACTGATCTCTCAAAGTGACCTTTTCATTTTTCTTTTTTCTATTAGGACCCCAAGCTACTATGTATGGCCTACTCGGCTGTTGGAAAACTTTCAAGGTAATAGAAAGCTTTTATAAAATAATAGGTAACACTTTAAAATAAGGTTCCATTAGTTAATGTTAGTTAATATATTTACTGACATGAACGAAGTTGTTCAGCGTGAGTTCTTGTTAACTCAATGCATTCATGTTCGCAAGCATCACTTTTCTTATCGTCCAGATCGCAACTTCCAGGATTCTGACCAGATCCAGAAAATCAGATCACACCTGTCTTCGGGTCTTTACACTGGCTCCTAGTTACATTCAGAATGGATTTTAAAGTATTATTACTTGTCTAAATCAGTAAATGGTCTTATACCTATATTAATACAGATATGCTCACTGAATACAAACCTAACAGATTTCTCAGTTAATTAGGATCCAGTAAATTAGAAATTCCAAGAGTTAATTCAAAGCAGGGTGAATCGGCCTTTAGCTACCACGTCCCCCACTGCTGGAATCAGCTTTCAGATGTGCTCCAACATTAGGTACATTCAAATCAAGAGTTAAAAGGCATCTGTTTAGCTGTGCCTTTACTAAATGAGCACTGTGCTACGTCCTACAGATCACACTATTATGTCTTTTTTTTTTTATATTTTTTTAATCTGTTTTTAATAATTTTTTATTATTTCTATTGTTTATATTATCTTGTTTCTTTTATTCTTGTTTATGTAAAGCGCTTTTGAATTACCATTGTGTATAAAATACCTTACCTTGCTTTAAGCAAGCAAGCAACATTTGCATTAGTAAATAGTAGTTGTAAACTACAATTGCTAAATCTTATTCAAGTGTTGTTCCTTCGTAGTTCACGCTAGTAAATAATTAACAGGACCTTATTGTAAATTGTTACCTAATATTATATAGTAGTTTTCTTTCCTGATATTAAAAAAACAACAACATAATTTTCGTAGGTAAATGAAGTTAGACAGAAAGTAATGTTTCCATTTTCCTTTCCCCCTCTTTATTTTAACAGTCGGATGCCTCAGCTTTTTACAAAAGACATTGCATTGGTACAGCAGTTTTTTGAGTCCATGTGCAAGGTTTGTTTGATTCAAATTACACAAAGCCATTATACAGGAATTACAGAACGACTTGTATGAATTTTAACTTTCAATTTTAAATTTAAATGGATCAACAGGAGGAAGCTGATGTGCGATTGGCCATACAGGAGGCCTTGTCTATGATGGTGGCAGCATACGCTAATCTTCAGGGGGCACTTCTGAACCTGATGGAAGCACTTGTGGCTGCATATATCACAAAGGTTTGTTGTTTACTTATTGACAAACAAATAAAAAGCAAATTAAACCCTTCAGCTTTAATGAAACAATGAGTTTAGTTTGAACCCAAATCTAAATTGAATTTTGGCTTTGTGTTAGCCTGAGGTACAGGTGCGTCAGGTGGCGATGAAATTTGCCAGCACAGTGTTTGCTCCTGATCACGTAGCTTCTAGATATCTCTTGCTTCTGGCTGCTGGAGATCCGTAAGTATATATTTGCTCTTTAATTTTTCTTTTCTTAACCGAAGTGTTGTCATGAAAATGTATACATCGTATGGCCTGTGTTTGTAGTCGTGAGGAAGTGGCTGCGGAGGCTCAGCGGGCTCTTAGGTCTCTCCCTTCTACAAAGACAGAAAAAGAGGGATCAAGGCCCATGCCGTCGTTTCCGGAGATGGTCAGCTACATCCAGGAAAAGGTGATTGTTTTGATATATCTTTTTGTGTGTCATGACTAGGCATGGGACAATAACTAGTTTCAAGGTTTACCGTAGTTTGAAAGTCAAGGTTTTAAAACTGCTAACATTTTCTGTTATACCGTTCCTAAGATATATGTAAGGTTTTTTATGTGTTCTAAAGAAATCTCAATGATTTATTTTAATTACTATGCCAGACATGTTTACTGTTCCAAAATATTATAAATGTTTCCTAAAATGAAATGTATTGTGTTCAGTTGAGGAAAAAGGTGTTTTTTTTATTTTTAATTCAGGCATTTAAAAATAACTTATTTTTGAGCAGTTACCACAATATCATTATATTTTTATCCAAGTTATCGTACCGTCAAAAACTGGCCCATGCCTAGTCATGACCTAAAATGATTCTTGGGTACAATGCAGGATTTGATGTAATTTCGCATTGTTAATCAACCAATCTGAATGACATTTTATTTGGGTTTGTATTAGGGATGCTTGATATATTGGCGGATATATCATTATCACCCAATAAATTCTTATTTTAATGTTTAATAATAATGGTTCCCTTAACAAATTAGTTCAATATCTTAAAGCATGTAATTAATGTATTATTTCTACTGGTTGAACCACGTCACATGCTTGCAGCCTGCCACTTTTGTAATTATTTAATTAATAGTTAGATTTTAGTTAATGGTCATTGATTTGGTTGCTTCATTTATGCATTAAGTTTTTTTTTTTTTTGGTCGGGCAGTAAATTTTATTTATAGAAAATAAAGTTGGTTATAGAAAAGAGTAGTTTATAAGTAAAATTCAGAGATCAGTTCAAGCTTTTCTGAAGTTAAGGTTTTACAATACAGTGGTTCCTCGCTGTAACGCGGTTTACTCTTCGTGGTCTCTCAGTTTTGCGGATTTTATTTTTGCAATTTGGCATGTTTTATTTTATGTCTGAGAAAAGTGTATAAAGTGTGTCATGAGAGGTTTTACAGCATTAAAACATCTATAATTATTGTAAAAAATAAATCTGATAATTTAATAACTAATTTCTAATAACTTTTATATTTGCTATGATGACAATACATAATATTTTACTAGATATTTTTCAAGATACTATCATTCAGTTTAAGTGCAATTTAAAGACTTAACACTAGGTTCATCAGGCAAGTTAGGGTAATTAAACAAGTTGTTGTATAATGAGGGTATGTTCTGTAGACTATTGAAAAAATGGTTTAAAAAAATGTAAGACTGCTTTTATTGTAGCTGAAATAAAACAAATAAGACTTTCTCCAGGAGAAAAATATATTATAGGAAATGCTGTGAAAAATTCTTTGCTCTGTTAAACATCATTGGTGCTTAACAGAGCAAATGCTTGAAAAATAAAAAAACATTCACAGGAGGGCTACTAATTTTGACTTACCTGTATACAAGGCTAATCTTTTATTTGTTTTGTTACAGGCTGCACAGAGATTAAAGACTCCTGCAAAATACATTGTTGGCACTTCCACATTGGCTTTTAATCCTGCAACATTTTCAGAGGTAAACTGACAGTCTTCATAAATAAATTTCCTATGAAAATTTTACTTAAGGAGAGTTTTCCAACATTACTAGCCACTCAGCATTTTCACTAGCCACAATTTTGTTGTTGGGAAAATATATTTTATATGCATAAATATGACTTTGCTAAAATTACTTGGTTTAGATTTTGTGTTATGTCCACATTCCTCCTCATTCATTTCACTTTGTGTGTGTGTGTGTGTGTGTGTGTGTGTGTGTGTGTGTGTGTGTGTGTGTGTGTGTGTGTGTGTGTGTGTGTGTGTGTGTGTGTGTGTGTGTCCTTGCTCAATGAGCATGAGCAAATGGGTCATGGTTTCATAGTGTTATTCTGCAATTAGTTTTTATTTCACGTGAATTTTCAGAGCTCAAAATTAAGGATTTACCAAATTTATATCTGACCACATCAGACAATAATTACTTAGCCACAAATGTTAAATGTGTCAAAACAAGCTAAATATAGCTGTATACTATACTTTTTTTATTTAATAAAACATTTCTTAAAAAAACAAAGAAAAACAATTGACTTTTAAAAAATAATTATTGTCATGTATCTACAAATATGCACAGTAATCTGTCCTGGCTAAAGGTCCCAGACCACCTGTTAACTACTCATAAATGGGGAATTAATCTCATATTAAAGCAATGTAGTTGTAAAAGATCATAAGTAACCCATATTAACAAAAACAACTGTAAGCAAAAGAAAGCAGATGAAAAACACACCATGTGTGATAATGAAAGGATGATCACACGCACACAGTTATCGTTAGACAAATTAATAATCTGATCAAAGCAAAAGCAAACGGTGCTGCTTACAAAAAGACAAGTTTGGAGTACTGGAAAGCAGAAAGACTGTGGGTGCATTAGCATAACTTTTTGTCTAGTCTATTTGAAAGGGAACCGATCACAGTTGCGTTTCCAGGCACGGCCACGGTTGCTTCACGCAAGGAAACGAGAGCGCGCATCACATCAGCTGTTAGCGCGAGTGATAATCCTCTCATTTGGTATTCACCTGCTTTCTTTTGCTTGCACGAACACAATTATCTTTGTCAGTCGTGCTGCTTCTCGATTCTAAGATCACATTTGCACCCATATTGGGCCATCCTATTGTGGAACGCTGCTTTTAAGAAAACTACAATTTAAAAATTATTTTCAACCAGCCAAAGTGGCTAGTGGAGGTGGCTGTCTAATCCGCCATAGCTGAAATCTACCCACCTTATTGGGTGTTAATGTCAAGCCCTGCATACAGTTATATGTTGAACTGAACAAATGCATATCTTTACTCTTTTATTTCCACAGATAGTTCTTTATCTTCGAATGTGTTTAGCTCATAGTTCTGGAGCCACTTCCACATCTCAGAGCTTGATGGACATGCAGGATGATGCTCCTCTTATTGGTCGCTATGTTCAGTCATTACTGTCCAATGAAGCTTCTTTTTCCTCGGCCACTAAAGGAGGAGACGCCAATCCAGTTCATATTTACATTGACTTACTGCAACAGCTGCTGTCAGCTGTAGGAGGTGAGGAAGATTGCAAATGATGTTCTCTATGGGCAGTATATTGAAATGGTATACAGTTTACACCTTTTGGATGAAATGGATCCAATGGAAAGTATTAAATCCATTCCAGTTTAACTAAAATTAGAACATGATATATAGATTATGCACTCTACATGTCAAAAGTCTCGAAAAACTTTGATTTGTAAAAAATGTTTTTAAAGAAGCCTCTTCTGATCACTAAGCTTGTATTTATTTGTGCCAAAGTACAGCAAAATAAGTAAAAATGTTAAAAGTTTTACTAATTAATGAAATTAGTTTCTGTTTAAATATATTTTAAATTGTGTATTACTGTGGTTTCAAAGCTAAACTTTTGGCATATTTTGGAACATGATACATTATTATACACTGACTGTACTATTCAAAAGCTTGGAGTCAGTGTTTTTTCTTTTTGAAAGAAATTATAGAAATGTATACTTTATTAGTATGGATGCTTTAAACTGATGAAAAGGGACACGTATATAATGTCACAACATTTCTGTTTCAGATAAATGCTATTCTTCCTATTCATTAAAGAAAACTGAAATCGTTATAATCATACTAAATGTTTACTGAGCAGCAAATCAACATATTATTATTATTATTATTTACGAAGGATAACTAAATTTCAGCTTTAAAATCACAAAAAATAAATGACATTTTCAAATATATTCAAATTAAAACAGTTACTTTTAAATTGTAAAAATATTTCAGAGCTGTACTGTTTTTGCTGTATTTTGGATCAAATAAAGGCTGGGTTTGTGAGAAGAAGAGACTTTTTATAAAAAGATTCAAATCTTACTGTAATGAATCTTTTGACAGGTAGTGTATTAAGTTGTATAATGATAGATTAAATGGTAAATAATATTTAATCATAATATTCTTGCTATGTAATCTGAATTTGTGATCTGTTTCATGAATGCAGGTATTCCAGTGATGTACTGTCTTCTGGAAGTGGTCTCTGTGTGCCCAGAGAAACTTACTGCCAAGTTTGTTGACAAGATCGACTGGATTAAAGTAATCCACACATGTTGTTTTGCACTCTATTTTGTTGGCTTATATTTAGATTTGGGATCAGATTTTTTTATTTATTGGTTTGCTGGTGGGTTGGAAAGACATACATAAATATAAGAATGCATCAAACTGGTCAAAGGGAATTTAAAAACTTAATCATTGGTTGCATGAAAAATATTTTTTGGTAAATTCAAAAATATTCTGCTCTGCTCATTGTACTCATTAAGAATTATTATTATACAAAATATAAAAAAACACTAATTCTACCTTTTGATGATCCAATAAAATGTTTAATAAGAGCATTCAGCTTTCCTTATCATAGGAGACTATAATGTACTTTTATTTATTTCTATATTTTTTGGTTCTTTGTTTTGTTTGTTTTTTCATTAAATAAATTAGTCATTTGAGCATTAAGACTTCTCACTAAATGTTATTTATGCCAAACTTTTAAACCATAAGACTCCAAGTCTCAAAAATGCAATTTGATGAATTAATCATGTTTGTTTTTAAGGGTCTTATGAACACTAATAAAGAAGATATGCGTGAGCTGGCAGCACAACTTTATGCCGTGGTTGTGTCTACAATGTCTGGAAATGAACTTAGAACTGCTGTACAAAACCTGATCAAGACAACTAAAGACACGCATGTATGTTCGAGTAATACTTCAGTAGTTGTTTGTTTATAGAAATGTAATTTTAAAACAATCATTACTTTTTTGGGTACATTTAGAGTCCTGAGACTCAACATGGTGCCATCTTGGCTCTGGGATACATGGTGGGCAGATACATGAATAAGAAGCGGACCCTAATGCCTTTAGAAGCCACTTCCAGAGAAGATGAGGAACTAATTGCAATGGCCACAAAAACCATCGGTACGTGTCTTTTCACAAAGTTTCACACATGGCATTTGACACTGGGTCTATTGACACCTGAAACATTGTTTTGTTGGTTAATGTTTTGCAGAAAAACTATTATAATTATATTCACTTGAGGGATTAGTTCACACAAAAATGAAAACAATGTTAATTAATTACATGTCCACATATCAGCCCAAACCATTGAAACTTTTGTTCATCTTTAGAACATAAATTAAGATATTTTTGAAGAAATCCAAGATCTCTCTGATCCTCCATAGACTTCAGCAAGTCCAGAAATGTACCAAAACATTATCAAAATATTTGGTCATTGGATTGGAATGTTATGATCTACGAGGGCACACTTTATAAAATGACCTTTTGCAGTGTAATGTGCCCGTAGCCTTGCATTTAAACTTCTGCATTCTGTTTGTGTTGCTCTGACAATCACACTTCCGAAGAGCTAGCTGGCATCAAGGTTCCTCTGCGTTGAGTTTTTTTTGCGGGTTTTTTTACTTACACCGAAAATACCTGTACTTGCTGTAAAAGTAGCTCAAACTCAGACAAATGCAATCAAATTTAAAACAAAACAAAAGTACCCATCTGAAGCTCCACCATGGGACTCGACACTTGTTAAAAACTCACGCCATTGGGTTCGTTGCTCTCCGATGGTTCTAGGCTCTGCCCAAACTCATCACTGTTAGTAAGGTGACCAATCACAGAGCTTTTGCTGTGTCATTGCGCCATGTAGTTACATTTGTTGAGAGGTCTGCATCAGGGTTTGTGTCATCTATGGTGAAGGGTATGCGACTCTGCAAAGGCTGTAGAACATCTGTGTACACTCCACGCAGAAGTACAAACGCATCACCCTGAACTGACAAAGAAGAAACTATTGAATAAAATCTGTTTTTTTTTTAATTTTATTTTAAAACATTTCTTTTTGGCTTTATTAAAATTAGTCTGTATGTAAACAGTAAATAAAGTTGTAGAAAGAGGGTTAAGGTGGAGGGCATCAGAAAGATCCACCAGCTGAGACTCGAACTCTGGATGCCCGAAGCGCAATGCTTTTACTTTTTTATGAAGATGTTATTTTGGGGGTTTTTTTGTGCTCGCAAAAAAATTATTGTTTCTTTATAACATTACAATTAAATGACTGAAGACACATAGAATGTTCTGATGAGGTTTTTAGTACCTCTCTAGACTGGAGGATCAGAGAGCTCTCGGGTTAATCGAAAATATCTTAATATTTTGATATAATGTTCAGGGGGGCTCCGGTTTCCCCCACAGTCCAAAGACGTGGTACAGGTTAATTGGGTAAGCTGAATTTGGCAATAGTGTGTGTGTGTGAATGAGAGTATAGGGGTGTTTCCCAGCACTGAGCTGCACCTGGAAGCATAAAAGAAACGCCAGAGTAACAGGTGGTTCAGTCTGCTGTGGCAACCTCTGATAAATCAGGGACTAAGCCAAAACAGAGTGAGTGATCAGGGGGTTTGGAACGACATTAGAGTGACTAACAGAATTTACAATCCTGGGTGAACGGTCACAGCAAATATCTACCAATGTGTTTGTGTCCAGGTTTGTTTTTAAGTAGCGAGTCTGCCCTGCTGACTACTGCTGCTGTGACAGCACTGGGTGAGATTGGGCGTAACAGCGTGCTGCTGATACCTGCGGATGGAAATGGCTTCACTAAACTCAGTCTAGTAGATAATCTGCTCGCCAGGATCCCATCTGGCAAAGAGACCGGCAAGGTAAAACAAAACACACAATTGCAGAGTGAGTCTGAGTATATTATTGATGTGTACGTTATTCTTCCTTTAAGGAGCTTCCTTATGGATCAATTTTATGCTCTTTCCACAATGATTCAGTTCATTATGTTTTGTTTTATTTTTTCCTTCTGGAATTATGCTACTGATCAGCCCCTGTTTATCTTGTCAGATGAAAGAACGTGCCATCCAGACTCTTGGGTTCCTGCCAGTGGGTGATGGAGAATTCCCACACCAGAAGAAAATCCTCCAGGGGCTCATGGATTCAGTAGAGGTGATGCCACATTTAAATTATTAGATGAAGCCAGTTATAAGATTATTGTTGTATAAATATGTTTGAGTAAAAAATATATATTTTTAAATAATGTAGAAAAATGTGTTGATTTGATTGTTTAGGCCAAGCAGGTGGAGCTGCAGTTCACAGTGGGAGAGGCTTTAACTAATGCTGCTGTTGGAAGCTGCTCTGGAGCTGCTCGAGATGTGTGGACATGCACAGAAGACCAGTACTGCCCTCCAGACAGTAAGTTTGTGTGAGAGACTGAATTTATTCATGTACAGTGCTCAGCATATGTGAGTACACCCCTCACCAATAATTCTTTTCAGTTCATATTTTTAATAGGAAGCTATACAATATTATATTTATGAGTATACATTAGTTTAGTCAGTACTGAAGCCAAAAATGGAGCTTATCTAACATAAAGTTATGATAGTGATTCAAAAAATGAGTACACCCAAAATCATGTTAGAGAAAAATATTTTAAAAAGAGAAAAAATCGAGAGAGAAAGAAAAAATACCTGAAATTTACTTTTGGAGTATGTATTTTTGTGCTATATTTGGATTGAATTTATTGTAATATTAACTTTTTATTTTTAAAGATGTTCGGTGACTAAAATATTATTTTTAGAAATATGTCTGTTTAATAAAACTGTTTTGTTCAAATGCACCAAAATATATGACCTATATTCACTGAGAAATTGGATGAAAATGGGCTGTACTCATTTATGCTGAGCACTGTAATTCTCTTTTGGATGAGTGAAATCCATTTTTTCACTTGACTGCAAAGCTCAAACTTAAAATGAAATCTCAGAAATATTAGGCATTCACTCAGGTTTAGGCGCCATTTAGATTTTGGTTTTCCAGAAATCACTTCAATCTGTTCAGTATTTTTTTGCATAAATATATCTGTTATGGGCATCATGGTGGCACAGTGGGTAACGCGATCGCCTCACAGAAAGAAGGTCGCTGGTTCGAGCCCCAGCTAAGTCAATTGGCATTTTTGTGTGGAGTTTGCATGTTCTCCCCTTGTTTGTGTGGGTTTCCTCTGGGTGCTCCGGTTTCCCCCATGGTCCAAAGACATGCGCTATAGGTGAATTGGGTAAGCTAAATTGTCCGTTGTGGATGAGTGTGTATGGATGTTTCCCAGTGATGGTTTGTGGCTGGAAGGGCGTCCGTTGCGTAAAACATGTGCTGGATAAGTTGGTGGTTCATGGAGCTGTGGCGACCTCAGAATAATAAAGGGACTTAGCCGAAAAAAAAAATTAACGAATGCATATCTGTTATAAAAATGACTAAAATAACTTTCGACTGTCTTTAGCATAAGTTAACACATGAATGTTTTATGTATAGAAAATATGTTGCACTTTTAATTTGATACTAAACTATTTTTACACCTGAGGCACAGTTCGGGGGAAAAAAAGAGAGAAATGTAATGTATTGGGAAATTTTTTATTTTGTTTGTTACATAAAGCATTGAGAAATGTTCATCTCTAATTCCAAGTTGTGCACTTAAAACATAATTTCTCTCTCCCTATATTAGATGTGAAGAATAATGATATAGTGCCCTGGGTCTTGAACTCTGTCTTGTCAAAATACATTCCAAGTCCAAACCCTCATGTCCGCCAAGCTGCCTGCATATGGCTTCTATCTCTGGTCAAGAAGCTCAGCCATCACAAAGAAATACAGGTAAATCTACACATAACAGACAGTTTCATTTATACACTGAAAAAAAAACACAGTCATGACCTCCTTTTTTTATCTATGATAGTCTCATCTGAAGGAGATACAGACGGCCTTTATCTCTGTCTTGTCTGATCCGGATGGTGAGTCACATACTGCTCCTTTATTATACTGTTCTTGTAAAGGTCATATTGCATTTTGACAGATTATCTATAGTCATGGAGCTTGTGGGCATGATTGATAGTGATGATCTGTGTCTAGAACTCAGCCAAGATGTGGCGTCTAAAGGACTCGGGTTGGTTTATGAGCTCGGAGGGGAGCAGGATCAGCAGGAATTGGTATCAACCCTCGTAGAAACACTCATGACTGGTAAAAGGTATCATTAAACAACCTTACTTGCTTCTTTTTTGAAGAATGCCATCAGTAGCAATGCTAGGGATTACCAAGACTCTGCTGATGAAGTACTTATGTTAACTACTTTGTAAATAATACATCTACAGTGGGGCAAAAGTTTTGCCACTTAAAAAGATGAGGCCTGTAATTACTGCCAAAAATCACATTGCAGGATATTTCATGAATTTATTGGTAAATTCCTCTATAAAATAATTATTTGGTCAATGACAAGCAAGCTTTCTGTCTCACAGAGCTGTAACTTCTTCTTTAAGAGGCTCCTCTGTCCTCTACTCGTTAAGCTGCGGTCATACTGCACTTTTCTCCCCCTAGGCTTCCATTCATACGCACGCAAATGCGTCAGACCGGAAAGCATGCTCGTGCACCAAGTTTCGCAGTTCACTGCAGTGCAAAGTTCAAGCTTGGTGAACATCACATGACAGCGCGAGACCAATCGAGGATCAAAACATGAGCTCACTGGACAGAAATTTTAACTATGGACCAATCGCTCGCTTTCCTTAAAATGTCTAATCCTCTTGTTTAGTCCCGCCCCCTTTCGCAGTGCCATACAACAAAATTTCGCAAGCTTAAACTCTACTGTGACTGCGGCATTACTTGTATTAATGGCATCTGTTTCAGCTTGTTATCAGTAAAAGATGCCACAACCTCAAACAGTCACTCTCCAAACTCCACTTTGGCCACACCAAAGAGCTGTCAATGGACACCAGAAACAAAATCATAGACTTGCTTCAGGCTGGGAAGACTGAACCTGCAATAAGTAAGCAGCATGGTGCAATTATTAGAAAGTGGAAGACTGTGATTACAAGAACTGTGAGCAAAAATCCCAGAACCACATGGGGGAACCTAGTGAATGACCTGCAGAGAGCTGAGACCAAAGTAACAAAGGCTACCATCAGTAACGCACTGCGCCGCCAGGGATTCAACTTCTGCAGTGCCAGACATGTCCCCCTGCTTAAGCCAGTACATGTCAAGGCCCGTCTAGAGAGCATTTGGTAAAAACTCAAATTGTCGTGTTTGGAGGAGAAAGAATGGTGAGTTGCATTCAAAGAACAACATATCTGAAGCATGCGGGTGGAAACAATGCTTTGGGACTATTTTTCTGAAATAAAAAACAGGATGACTGATACGTGTAAAGGAAAGAATGAATGGGACCATGTATTTGAGTTTTTGAGTGAAAACCTCATCAGCAAGGGCATTGAAGATGAAACGTGGCTGCGTCTTTCAGCATGACAATGATCCCAAGCACACCGCCCGGGCAACGAAGGATTGGCCAAGCCAGTCTCCAGATTTCAACCCCATAGAAAATCTTTGGAGGGAGTTGAAAGTCTGTGTTGCCCAGCGACAGCCCCAAAACATCACTGCTCTAGAGGAGCTCTGCATAGAGAAATGGGCCAAAATACCTTGTGTGTAAACCTTGTGAAGACTTGCAGAAAACATTTGACCTCTGTCCTTGCCAATAAAAAGCATATAACAAAGTATTGAGTAAATTTTGTGATTGACCAACTACTTATTTTTCACCGTAATTTGCAAGTAAATTAATTAAATATCCTACAGTGCTCTTTTCTGAACTTTTTCCCCTCATTTTGTCTCTCACAGTTCAGGTATACCTATGATGAAAATTACAGACCTCTCTCATCTTTTTAAGTGTGAGATCTTGCACAATTGGTGGCTGACTAAATACATTTTTGCCCCACTGTATATGACAAAGGCAAATGTGTAACTGATTGATTTTAAGCATCACTTAAATGTATTTTATTTTGTTTGTGTCTTGTTTTAATGGCTTTTGTAATTAAGATATTTATTAAAGTATAACTTTTGTAATTTATTCTGTGATAGCCTTGATATTGGTATGGTCTTAAGTGATAATAAAAGTATAAATATTTTTAATTTTATTTAATTTTATAATATATAAAATTTTATTACAGAAAAAAATATTTATTTGCATTTTAGCTTCAGACTCTTTTGAGAACTGTGGGATTTTATGTTTCCAGAGCCAAACATGCTGTCTCAGAGGACACTGAAGTTTTCCAGGGGGAAGCACTTGGTAAAGCACCTGATGGGTATGTCTATTTTATTTCATTTCAGAACTTGTAGGAACACTTCTAGGAATTAGGGTTAAATTGTGAATTTAATTCTTAATGGCAATTCTGGACTGTACATTTTCTTTTATCACATTCTGCTTTTTTTTTTTTTCTCCATTCTGTAGACAAGGACTCTCAACTTACAAGGAGCTTTGTGCACTGGCCAGTGATCTAAATCAACCAGATCTTGTTTATAAGTTCATGAATCTTGCCAATCACCATGCAATGTGGAATTCCAGGAAGGTAAGCTATAGAATATTACCAAAATTTAATATTTTTTTCAGTAGCATGCAGTGATCATTTGCTCCCCTTGTGCTGTAGGGTGCAGCATTTGGGTTTAACATTATTGCAGCCAAAGCGGGTGAGCAGCTGGCTCCTTTCCTGCCTCAGTTGGTTCCCCGTCTTTATAGATACCAGTTTGACCCCAACCTGGCCATCAGGCAGGCCATGACCAGCATTTGGGATGCTCTCGTTACAGATAAAACCATTGTAAGTTCTCATCTGTTATTATTATCTGAAGCATAGACACCATTTTAAAGAGTTAAGAATTTTTGACTGACTTTCGTGTGTTTGACAGGTGGAGAAATATTTTAAGGAAATTCTTCAAGATGTTATATCCAACCTCACTAGTAACATGTGGAGGGTGCGGGAGTCAAGGTAGCATGTCTATATAAGAGAGAGAAGAAAAAAAAACATACATGCATACATACATGTCTTAAGTCTTAAATAACTTCTAAATTGGTCTTAATTTTTCTGTGTTCATGTCATTTAAAAAAAGATAATCTATGTTGAAAAAAATGTGTATCTATGCAACTAGTATGCTTGTTTTGACACTATTTATTTTTGATTGAGCAAGTTAAAGACTTTTCTGCTGGATCATTAGAAAATCTTTAGCATTTAGCCCTGTTTAAGTCTGAAATTGCATTCATAATGTTCTTAAAGTTTTAAATTTCACTTTGATCGAACTTGCAGAAACCCTGTAAATTATCTGTCCTTTTTATGTCATTTTCTTCAGCTGCCTGGCTTTGAATGATCTGATACGTGGAAGGCAGGCAGATGAAATAATCGACCGCCTGTCAGAAATCTGGGAAACACTTTTTCGGGTCCTGGATGATATTAAGGTAAGGAATTAAAGGCAGTTGTACGTTTTATTGAGTTCAGAGCAAGTACTAACATCTGTTTTATATGTTATTTCCTGCAGGAATCCGTTCGTAAGGCTGCGGATCTGACTTTAAAGACTCTCAGTAAAGTGAGTTGCAGCACTATACTGGAAATCTCCAATGACTTTCCCCTCAGCAACAGACAAATAACTAACATGAAGGCTATGTGTGTTTGTCCAATAGGTGTGTGTGCGCATGTGCGAATCTACAGGAGCTACTGCACAGAGGACAGTGGCTGTGCTGTTGCCAACTCTTTTGGACAAAGGCATCGTCAGCAATGTAACTGAAGTGCGGACTCTCAGGTAAGATCAGTCAGATGCATATACAGTTGAAGTCATAATTATTAATTAATTATTAATAAGTCACATTAATTCTTTAAGCTCCGAGTGTAATGGTGAGTTTTGCTGTGTGTGTTAGTATCCAGACTTTAGTGAAGATCAGTAAGAGCGCAGGCAGCCGTCTAAAGCCTCATGCTCCTCGACTCATCCCGGCTCTGCTGGAGGCCTTAAGTGTTCTGGAGCCGCAGGTGCTCAACTACCTCAGTCTGAGGGCCACCGAGCAGGAGAAGGTGAGCAGATAATCTGGGATCATTTGCTCTGGACTAGGAGCGCAAATGATAACATCAACAACCCCTGAAATGCATACTGCAGTCTTTTTTTGTCTAGCTTTTTCAGATGGGCACAAAAGCTTGATAGGTGTAGAAACAGTAACTAAGGAGGGCGGGGCTTAGCGAAAGGTCAATTATAAATAAATAATTTTTCAGATAGGCACGTGAATAAAATATTTAAAATAAAAAACATTTTTTTTGCCAAATTAAAAAAAAAATTTATTTACATTTAGCAAAAATGTTTCAATAATTATCGCTTTGTTAAAGCGTCTAATATTTGGCATTCGTTCTGTTTGACACCAGTCCAAACAATGGTCAAGGGAGAAGGTTTGAAACAGTCTTTTTTTGTGGCAGTAATGTAGATACTCTTCACACAATTTTTGTAAAAACAGGATATTCACAGTTTCTTTCTTTGGCAGAGCGCTATGGATGCCGCTAGGTTAAGTGCAGCCAAGTCTTCACCCATGATGGAAACCATTAATATGGTAAGACGCATTTTTTTTTGGTCATTATGTAGCATAAGCTGCATATCAATGTTGAGAAGCTCTCTAGAATTTATCTCTCTTTATTTATTCCAAATAAGTTTTTAGTAAAATTTTATGTAGCCACATTTGCAGCATTTTAAAAGTGTTTTGTACATTTATGTATGCGCTGTTTTTGTGTTTTTAGTGTCTGCAGCATTTGGATGTGTCCGTGCTAGGAGAGCTTGTTCCCAAACTATGTGATCTACTAAAGAGCGGAATTGGACTTGGAACAAAGGTACACATCCTTCTAGATTTTATCAGACAAAATTTTTTTTCTTTTTTCACAGGCTAATAGTTCTCTGTGTGCTATTTAGGGAGGATGTGCCAGTGTGATTGTGTCATTGACAGTGCAGTGCCCTCAAGATCTCACACCATATTCAGGTATATTCGCACTGTTTTACACACTTACGCACTGTTTGGACTGGACTAGCCTTAAAGTGTCTGTTTTTTTCACGAGACCTCTGTAAAAGAATTCCAGAGTAAATTAAATTGACTACTGTTTTTCCTCTGCGAAATCTAATCTGTGTGTTTGCTGAAAATGTTTCCTCCAAAATGCTTTTTCCTGTTTGTTTTAGTCAACAGGAAATACTGTACAGTCAAGTTTTTAAAGGAGTGGTGCAGAGTGCTTTTTTAAAGCTTGGTTGTGATTATTGGGGTGCAAAACACTCGCTATGAGTGCTCATGCTTAATTTGTAAAAAAAAAAAAAAAAATGACATTTATTTTTCCCATATCCTTTCATAATTATATTGTGCTTCTCGGCTTACATGAAAACAACAATATTTCCTGGTTCAAGCTCTGTAAAAACAGCAGCATTTGGAAGGCATTTTACCTTTCTTTGCTAATAACCTTTCCTGGGTTGTAAACTGAAGGGAGTATGACATTTAACCCGGATTTGTTTTTTGTAGTCCCCAAACTTCAATATATGTAGGCTTTGCTAAGCTAACTCTGTCAAAGCCAATGTCTCCTTGAGCCTTTAACGCCTTACATTCAAAGATGTTGTTCATGTTCACACAGCTACATTACACAAAAACCAAAGTTTAAAATATGGTTTCATAGTGGACCACCCCTTTAAGTTCATTCCACAGTGAAATGAACCAGCAACTTATCCAGCATATGTTTTATACAGCGGATGCACTCTCGCATACACACACATACACTACGGCCAATTTAGTTCATTAAATTCACCTAAAGCACAAGTCTTTGGACGTGGGGGAAACCGGAGCACCCGGAAGAAACACATGCAAACACGGGATGAACATAGAAACACAGAAATACCATCTGACCCAGCCGGGACTTAAACCAGCGATCATCTTGCTGTGAGGCGACAGTGCTAACCACTGAGCCACCGTATTGCCACCTCTTTAAGTTTTACATTTACATTTAGTTTTATACCTAAAATGTACTTGTATGTCATTAACAGAGTAACAACATGTGATCTTTTGCAATGTCCACATGTCCTTTTGTACTATTGTTTTCCCACAGGTAAACTGATGAGTGCACTCCTAAATGGGATCAATGACCGTAGTAGTGTTGTTCAGAAGTCGTTTGCCTTTGCCGTTGGACATCTGGTCAGGGTATGAAAACGTGCCTGAATGTTTGTTTTAATTAAACAGTGAACTTAAAGCAACAGGGCAACAAAACAATCCTCTGTTTTCTTAATCAGACAGCCAAAGACAGCAGTGTTGAGAAGCTTCTGCAGAAACTGAACACCTGGTATCTGGAAAAAGAGGGTATGTGGGTTAAAATTTAAGTAATATTTCAGCCATTTCATAGTCATTTTATACCACATGACCTTCATAACATAAATGACTTGCATATTTTTATATTGAGCACAAAATTGACTTTACTCATTTTGACAAAAGTGTACAGCGCTAACGTTTTATTTGCCTTTCATGGAACTCATAAAGAATATATAGTTTATAATATCAATTAATATATGTAGCACACCACTGCAGTGTTTCGATTTATAGATGTGTCTTGCTATTATAATTCTTGTGCTGTCCAAATGATATGAAGTGTCTGTCTGTGGTTTTCAGAGGCGCTGTACAAGTCCTCATGTTGTCTGGTGGTTCACGCCATCAGTCACTACAGTCCCGATGTGCTGAAGGCTCATGCTGGAGTTGCTCTTCCGCTGGCATTTCTGGGCATGCACCAAGAGGCAGAGGAGGAGAAAGGAAGAGAGCGCTGAAGCCAACCTGTGGTCTGAGGTCTGGCAGGAACATGTACCTGGTAGGTACTGGGCAAAAATGAATTGCGTCCAAAATAAAAGTTTGTTTTGACATAATATATTTATGTGCACTGTGCATATTTATTATGTGTATATAAAAAACATGTATGCATATATTTGGGACTATTTTTTTATATTTAGATATCAAATATATATGTAAAATCTTTATAAATTTTAAATATGTATGTAAAATCATGTTTTGTTTTCTATGATGTGCGTGTATCACATATACATAATAAACATACTGTACACACACACATAAATGTCAAAACGAACTTTTATTTTGGATTATTAATCACGATTAATGAACACCTTGGGAAAATGCTTCTAAAGCATTTAAAATTTGTACTTCACATCAATTTAAATTGGAAAATGGAATAAGTGGAAACATTTATAGTGGGAAGTTTTTTAAGAAAAAGGAAAAAAAACTGGCTGCAATTCAAGATTGCAGTGCTGTAAGTTTTAATCGACACTTGTGTAAAAGTAAAGGCACTTTTTAAAATGATGCATAAATATATCTTATTTTAACAATTATCTATTAACTTCTATTTATTTAATTAAATAACATTTGGTATTACCAATCATTTACATTCATAATGGCTTTTTAGCTTTTCAGGTAGCTTTGCAGGTAGGTTTCTTTAACTGTCTTGGAGATGTTGCCACAGTTTCTTCTGTATTTCTGTCTCTGTCTTGACATTTTTTCCAGATGTTCTAATGGCCTGTTTCCACTGAGTGGTACAGTACAGGTCACCTTTATCAGGTTGCGTTCCACTGCCAAAAGGGCACCAATTGTGTACGACTGAAAGTATCAGACAACTTCATTCTCGCTCGAAGGAAATGTCAAAGTGTAAAGCCCTGTATGGGTCTTCACATATCATATGAGAACACTTCTCACACAAACAGATGCTTTATACACCAAATACTTTTATATAAATGTTCATTGCTAACTTTTCAATGAACATGGATGTGATATAACTGCAGATCAATGACAGTGCGAAATAGCCTACTGTAACGTCTGCAATTATATAAAATAAAATAAATAAATGCAACATATATGAACACATACAGACCCCTACAGTCTCCGATATGTTACCAATTGCAGGAAAACTACACACAACCACATTTAGTCCTTATTTGGGTTAAAAAACGACCCGCAGCATAGACACAGTCTCAGCAAACGTCTCATCTGTGTCTTTAATCTTCACCAGCACATGTAACCTCTGTTACAAAGTAATTTTCATCATTCTCGAGTTCATTAATAGTCCAAAAGGCGATGATAATAGTTAAACATGGCATTTTGTTCATGGTTTAGGTTGCTGAATGAATCATTTGCTCCTTTGTTTTTTCGCGCTTCACTGTTGTGTTTGTCCATTTGTGAAAGGTCAGAAGCACTTCAATAATCATGTGCACATTTTATCATCAGCTCAAGAAGTTCGGTATTTCAAATATAGATTGCACGGCGCTATCTCTGGAGAAAGTGAAACCGCTCACACTTTTAGACGGGCTCGTAAAAGACAGGACACGAGATTTTGTTCTTCTTGGCATTGTGGCTCTGCATCAAGACGGCGACAAGGTCGACCATGGCTTGTGATTAAATGCATATAGTATTATGATGTAATGTCTCAGCTGTGTTTTTAAAAAATGGTGCTTCCTTTGTTTTCATTCTCTGCTTGTCCACGAGTGGTGACGTATCTCTGTAAACCAATAGCATTCAGCTTTGCATCTAGCTCTGCCTTTTGTTACCCCTTTTGTCGTATAGGTACCCTACAGTACGGTTTTGCTTTTTAGTACTCTTTGACAGTGGAAACGGCCATAAAAGTGTACCGTACCATACCACTCGTGGAAACGGGCATTTTGACAGTCGAAAACGTTGATAAAGCATACTGTACCACTCAGTGAAAGCAGGCTATAAATTATGGTGAGATCAGATCTCCGAGTGGAGCACTGCCTGCTGCTAGACTCCTTGTGCATATAAACATCTCACTGGATATGCAGCTAATGGCAAAAAATATTGTTTGATTTTATATATATATATATATATATATATAAGATAGATAGATAGATAGATAGATAGATAGATAGACAGATAGACAGATAGACAGATAGACACAACATACATACATACATACATACATTACATGTAGGGCTCAAACTCAATTTCTGGAGGGTCCCTGCTCTGCCACAGTTTTGCTCCAATTCTATCAACTAGCGGATCCAAATAATCGTGTTGTTCAAAAGAGTTGTGAACACTTCATTGGTTGGATCAGCTGTGTTTTGATCAGGGTTGGAGCAAACTGTGCGGAGCTGCAGCCTCCACGAATCCAGTTTGAGACCTACAGTATGCTGTAGACATAGAGGCTGGATTAACTCCAAATCCTAATAAAATGATATAGAAGCAGTCTTTTTCATTATTTTGTGCATTGTTACCCCAGGCGCTTCGCGCGAATCAGGTTGTACATGACCGAGCTCATAGGCATTACTCAGAGGGCTCTGCAGTCTCAGTCCTGGAAGATGAAGGCTCAGGTGCTGCTGCAGCCATGGCAACCATTGCTAAGCAACAAATAGGCTCACTGGTAGCACCTCACCTGGGCATGGTGTGTGAGTGCACTGCTACAGGGGCTTGCAGGACGCACATGGGCAGGGAAGGTAATATATCATCACTCTTAATAAACACATGCTCCATGCTGACTTATGCACCTGAGCAAGGCTACATGATAATTAATTAATTGTCTTTCGGCTCTGCTGGAGACAAACAGAATGTCAGTGGGTTTATTTTGACCATGGTTTTTCAAACTTTCTCTTGCTTTTATTTGTGATCCCTAAGTATATGCTTGTATTTTTTTTAACAGGAAGAACTGTTGAAAGCTGTTGGATCTGTAGTGTCTAAATGCAGGTTAGTTGCTCTTCATTTCACACACACCAAAGTGGCATTGACTTATATGATTTTTGTTGAACAAAACAGTAATTTTATTAAACAAGATGATTAGACGTTTAAAAAAATAATCGAGCCATTATGCCATGTTTTAATTTCTGTCCAGAGAGATCATGTTTTGGTCCTTGATTGGTTTCATGTAGTCAAGTGACACAGCTTTGCAGGTCAGAGTTCACCAAACTTGAACTTTCCCAACGCAGCGATCTGTGAAACTTGATGCATTTGCGTGCGTATGAATGCAAGTCTATGGTGTTGAAAGTCCAGTGTGGACGCCAGTGTTAGTTTAAGACCCGGTCTGACGGCACGGTCAAGTGTGTTTGTTTCCATGATCCACGGGGTTTGTTGCATGTTTTTCCCCATGATTCTGTCAGGCCCGATACAGCAAAGCTGTTGGTTTGCAGCAAGCTTTTTTGTCAGGAGAGCTCTACAAGAATTGGAGAATGGCGGACTTTATTATCATTCGTACACATCGCATATATCCGTGCTGCTGTGTTCGCCCATGTTAAAAATCTCCAGATTACTGGCAGGGTTTAATGGTTTGAATAGACAGGGAAGAGACCTGCTGCACTGCTATCCCCTGTGTCTGCATTCAGACCTGGGGATTCAGAAGGAGAGACGTCCTCCTCATTTACAGTGTATATAAACACTATAAATAAACATGATTATCTTTATAATGAGATAAATTGTGGTTATTTATTTTTATTTATATATATATATATATAATATATATATATAATATATATATATATATATATAATGAAATTATGAATAACAAATGTAGCGGGTGCATTAAATTTACTGTTTATTTCTTTGCATTTTAACTTTGTAAACTATAAAATCATGGGTTCCTCAGTTTGCATCTCATTTTGTGAGCCAACCAACAACAGTTGTTCGCTCCCCCTCTTTTATCCCCTGCTCTGCAACGCCCACTCCTCCCTCTCCCCACAGAGCTCCACGCCCATCACGAAGCATTTTTTGAAAAAATTCTGAGGGAGACACGATCCGAAAAAGGGGGGGGTTCACGGACCTTTAATGTGAAACAATTAATGCATACACAGTTAATCCCCGCGAGAAAAAAAACAAAAACAGTTTGGTAATCTATAATCCAAATCTGACCGTTTACATTCAGATCTGTAATGGTCCTTATATCTAATGACTTCAGACATGTTTAGCCACGCCCTCCAACTGTTAGTTTGCTGGCAGTGAAAATTTTTTAATTTTGGGTGAACATCCCTTTGAAGTGAAGTTTATATATTGCAGCAGAAAGTAACACAAAGTCCTGTTTGGAGTCTTACACACTTCTTTTGTCTCTTGTTTGCCTATTTTGGTGAGTTTTATGTCTGTTGTCCTGAAACCATCACTGAGCCACTGTAGCAAATAATTAAACTCGGAAATAATAATGGAAACATGAACCTAAATATAATTATCTTGCTGTTCCTGGGTTAGTAAACTGTACTTCAAACACTTGACTGTGTGTGTGTAGTGTGGAGCTTCAGAAGCCTGCAGCCGGTCAACCGACAGTGAGCGAGGTGCTGGATCTGGTGCTGAAGGAATGCAAAAAGGAGAGTCTGGTGTATAAAATGGCTGCTTTGCGTAGCGCAGCAGACATCTTGGAGTCAACGCAAGTGGATCGTTTTCATGAAGTCGCACAGATTGTACTTCCTCTCATTAAAAAGGTACAGTAAACCTGAATATAGTGAAGCCCTTTGTGGGTTTTCCTAGTTAAACCTATTCGAGTAGAGAATAGCTCTGATTTTAAATGTTCTAGTGTTAATAATTAAGTGTTTTGGGGAGCTCTATATGCTTTAAAAAAAATATATATATATATATATATTATTATGTTTAGAATCAGCCAGCTAGTGCCAGTTCTCCTAGACATGATGACGACGATGATGATGATGATGATGCTAAAGCTCGAGAATTACAGACAGAAGTTTTGCTGTGTGCATATGAAACACTTGGAAAGGCCTGGCCTAAAACCATTCAGACACAGAGTAAGTCTCTGTCACAACACACACATCCGCGCACACACACACGATAGAGTGATTCATAACCCGTGTTTTTTGTGTTGCAGATCAGTTCCAGAATGAGGTTTGTAGCTTAATGTGTGATAGGCTGAAGTTGAGCACATGGAGGGTCCAGCTGGGGGTCCTGCGTGCCATGAAGGTCTTCTATCAAGGGTATAGTACACCTGTGTTTACATATTGTTGTGTTTTATGATTCATTAAAGCCATGTATGATCAGTCATGCACATTTTTGGGAATGTAAAAAAAGCTGAAATATTTCTGGAAAGCACTACAGGACTTCACAGCCAAAGCTTTGCAAATCCTATTGGACAACGCAATGGGATGGGCGATATCTTATCGTGTGCAATATACCAGTAAAAATTCTCCCCACCATAAAAAAAAAGCACTTATATCAATGATAAAATCTATATTTCATCTACATATCATTTCAGTGACTGACAATTCATAGGAGAACCATTTTAACATTCAAGCACAAGAAAAAAGTGGAAACCTGACATAATTAATGCATCTTAAAACAACAGACATGACGTTTATATTTCAAGCATTCTGTCACCAGTGAAAATGCAAATCAGCATGTTTATCATGTCATACATTAGTTGCTGAATTATACAGAATCTGTGGTTGTTGTGTGCATGGCCGAGCATTACATTTTGTTTGTACAACAAAATACAGGTGGTATAAAACTGATTATGATCAAATGATCCTTGAATATTTACAAATATAGAGCTTTAATAAAAATAGAGCACTTACGAACATATTTTAACGTTTAAATAAGCCACAGAAATAAAACACGCGTGTGATACTCTTGTCCGTACACTGAGAGAAAATGAAAGTAAAACTAATCTGAAAGCAGTACTATAAATGTCGACTAAGTGGCTAGACGCGACTGCACAACAATGATAGTGATTCAAAAATATATGTTTTGGCGGACCGAATCTTGTTATATTTTTGAAGTCCGTTGCGGGCCAGAGAGAGGAGGAGGGTGGGCCGTAAATGGCCTGCTGTCTGGCAGTTTGAGACCCAGGTTTAAAACAACAAATTTTTGTGACTAGACATGGTTTAATTTCACAGAATGAAGGAGAAATCATGTTAGGTCAAGTAGCATGTTGCTACAAATATACTTTATGCTTGTAAAATATCCAGGATGGCTAGAAGAACACAAATAATCCATAATATTGCTTCAAGTGTTTGTTTATTGTCTTCATATGTGATCCATTTATCTGTTTCTATCATCTTTATCTTGTTTGCTGTCCTGCATTGATAGCTGACATCTTTTCTTTTGTAACTTATATGGGGATTATGCACAAGGGCACCCTCTAGTGTCCAGTATG